>NW_026558471.1:170647-187395 GCF_026930045.1 Uloborus diversus | reverse complement strand
ACAACGCAATGTGTAGACTAGTTTGGTGTGGGAACTTTCATTGTCAGTGATTCTTAAAGGGATGTAATAACATTCACGAAATCAATATTTAGTAGCCAATAACAAAGCCGATACTTCCTTCCAAAAAATATTCGTGTTGTAGACGAAAAATTCGCGTTAGCTCTAAAATTCGTCACTCGTGAAAAATCCGCGTTATAGCCATTTTGCGTAAGTTGAATCGCGTTGTAGCGGGAGTCGACTGTATTTTGTTGCTTTACTACGCTCATAACTTATTTAATACTTCAACATATTTTTTAAAAAAAGTTTTTTTTTCTGTTTTTTACTATACATACTTCAGTGAATAGCATCAGCAAATAAAGACACTTTGGGTCGGTTGGATAGAGCTTCATATGCTGTCATGTTAATAATAATAAGGGCTTGAGTTCGATTTTGTGTGTGATGTCACACCCGGGCAAAAATATATTATTTTAATTTTTATTTCTTCATCATTGATTCCAAAGGGTTTTTTTTTGGGAGGGGGGACAACGCCATAACTTTATGAATAATCATCAAATTTCTTAAGTAAGAAATCATTTTAAAGATTTTCGTTTGACCGTTTTGGCGAAAAATAAACAAAAAACTCACAATGTGGCGATTTTTCAAAAAATTCGTTTTTTTTTTTAAATAAGCGTTTCTTTACTGTATAATACCGTATAGCTCAGTTGGTCGTATTGGAAACGCAAAGGTTGTGAATTCGATCCCTATATGGGCTTTGTTGCTTTTGCATGACATTTAATCCGGAGTATAGTTTTGGTATAAATTTCCATGAATATATATTTTAAAATTATTGCAGGATTCTGAACCGCACATTAAAATCGCAGCATCAGAATAGCAAATCTTAAGTGTGTTTCTTTTTTTCGGTGGGGGGGGGGGCTTACATCTCTAAAGAAATACAAACATAGGTTTTATTTCTTCTTTCACCGTCATCGGTGAAAAATAAACAAACAATTCGTGACTGTTTGCCATTAAAAAATCGAATTTTTAAATTACCGTAATGAAGCTTGAAAGCTTCGCACGGGTCAGCTAGTCTCCATATAATACTCATAATGACCAAATGATCTTCATTGTTCGCTGTATAAGTAATGTAACTCTATTGATGAGGTGAGATAAATTTACTTTATCTACCAGTTTCTTGAGGCTCTCAGCTTCAATGAGGTAACATCTGCCTCTAGCTCAATTATTCACTAGGGGAGGGGAGGGCGCACTGAGACGAAAAATATTAAATTTAAGAAATTTGGAAACTTTGATTCTAGAAGAAAAATTTTATGGCGGATTTGGAAAGCGGCTAAAGTGTACAAACTTCTGAGACACAAAAAACTTCATTACTATTTAAAGTTTTTGAGAATATAAAAAAACGTAAAATTTTGTCTCACTGTGCCCCACGCATGGGGTACAGTGAGACAGCGTACCGGGCACAGTGACACAGCATACAAAGCGCAGAGAGACAGCAGGGTTGAGTGAAACATTTTATGTTCAATGTTTAAAATCAAAATTAAATCATAAGGAAAAAATATTCAAATTTCGATCATACATCTAAAGAAAAATTTAATTTTCAAACCACAAAAAATATTAACTTTGCTTTGTATCATTTCTTTTCGTAAGAGCTGCTATCAACTGTTAAATAGTTTTATTCGAAACGGATGCAACATCTGGTACAGATGGTCTAATAAAAACAGTCAAAATGGTTCTACGTTTGCGCAAAAAACTAATGCACAAGTCTACATCGTTTTCAACTTATATTAAAGCATTTCCAACATAAAAGTATTTTTAGTTAATGTCAAATTCTATCAGAACAAAATCTACTTTAAGTGTCTCACGATCCAACCCTTCAAACCTAGAAGGTAGATTTTCACACATGTCAACATAGTTGATTAAATATCAGATCTTTCATTTAATTTTTTTTTCCTCAACAGTAGTGTCGTGTAAATCTACATTTTCTATGTTTTTGGCTCCTTTTTTTTTCTCATTTCTCTAGTTTTCGTGTTTTTTTTTTTTTTTTTTTCTAAAACTTGTTTTCCAGGAGTATCACTTGCAATGATACTTTTACCCTTTTTATGTCTTTCTTCAATGCTCGACCTTTTCTGTCTTCGGTTTTTGGATATTCTCTGTAACTTTAAGAACCTCAGAAAACACGTACTGCTACATTAGATCAAGAGGACTCTTTTATCAGTTTTATCTATAATTTACAGGTTATTATGATCGACTTTGTCTGAAATGCCACTTGGAATCAGAAGGTTAGTCACAAATAAATTTATCATGGAATAGTATGAAAATGTCCATATTTTCCTCTTACGTATTTTAATTTGCCTTTTTGATGAAGTGAAAGTACCTCTGAAGTAAATAAACAGCAATTTGAACACTCCTGGATCATAAAATAAATTTTAAAATCCATCCCCTTCGCGTCAGAATTCAGAATGGGGCACAGTGAGACTGTCTCACCCTGCCCCAACTACGACTGTCTCACTGTACCCCACTCTACCTTTTTCGTTTTATTCAACATTTAAAGAAGTTCGTTTAAAGCCTATCTTAAATGTTTTCTATGATAATTAGCTACATAAGTAAAACAATGAAAGTGATCAAATGACTAATTTTCATTCATAAAAAAATATTATAAATCGGTGCATGCGGGAGTCAAAAAAAAAAAAAAAAAAAACTGCCGGCCTGAAATAAGAAAAAAAAAACATCATTTGACTGCAAACACAAGCAACAACTTTATATTCCAGAATCCCATATTAAAATCCAAAAAATAGGTTTGTCTCACTGTGCACCACGTCTCACTGTGCCCCACCCTCCCCTAATCCAGACTGATGAGTTCTAATAAGAACGAAACTCTGCAGTCTCTGACTGTGGTAACCGGGCTGTCTGGTATGTTGTATGTACTTACTGGCTCTATGAGTCATTTTATAGATTTTTATTGTTCTTTCAAAAATTCAAAGCAACGGTGGACACCTAAAATATGGACCACATTAATAGAGAAAAGGGTGAAAAAACGGTCACAGGTGTAAACACGGGCACCCCTCTTTAGTGGCTATGGGAGGTACTGAAGACTGCCGATCAGTAATGCAGATGGTATCATTGAGAAGAGATGTAATGGAGGCAGTGTGAAGACAGTTAATCGTGAAGAAAAGACCCCAAGTCACGTGATAGATTTTGAAGCAAAGCATTGGAAGAAATCAGGTTTCCTTTGCTTGTTTCACGCAAAACGTGCCAACCATTCGTTGTTGTGGAGTCACGTGGCTTGGGATATTTGAGTCAGCTTTTGCTAAGCCAATGATCGGACGTGCTCCCTCCATTTACTAATTCCTGCTCTAAGGATGGTACCGTTTATACTAATATAAGGTAGTAGAGATCCGTTGCAAACATTTTTTCAAGAAATGTAGATGCAGCGTGAGTTATAGTACGAAGAGGTGTTCTTTGTTTTTCTACACTGAAAACTTTTGAGAGGTATGTGAAATTGCTTTCTTTTCATGTTCTTACGTTTAGTTAAAAACAACTCGTATTAATATCCGGAAAGCGGAATATTAAGCTATTTTTTGAAGCACACCTTTTATCACGCACGCTTTCACACGTTACAAGTGAAAGTGTTCATCTTTCTTAGGTGTAGTTGGTGCAAATATAGGCCCCCATGTTCAAAGTGCCTATATTATTCCATCTCTTTTTTTTTTCAATCAACAAAAATTATTTCTCAAGCGATGCAACTTGCATCTTTCGTGATGGAAAATTCTATGAACCTCGGGGATAGATGTTGTTGAAATGTGTTATGTGCCAAATATGAGTACACTGAGATTGTGGCCGGTCTGAAAGACACAGTTGTGTTTGCGATTTCTATAAATATTTTTTTCCCTGTAATAAATAAATTCTCTGCCGTTTTGTATAGTTTTATCGTGTTTTTTAAACTATTTTTGGCCGCTTTAATATTATTAAATCGCCATTTTTAAAATGAAATCAAAAAGATTAATAATTGTTTCCCCTTCTCGCGTTTAGGATATTTGTTATAATTGCTAATAATTTGTTATAATTGCTAAGACAAAAATGTAGAATATTTCGAACTTTAAGTAACGTTAAATCAAAAACAAAAGAGAGGGCGCTCATATTTACACCCTTTCCTCTATTTTTTTTTTTTTTTTTAAAGTTAAAAACCCTCAACTGTTCACAAAAAATTTTATCAAGTCTTTGCCGTTCCCTACGTCATTTTTTTTCCAAAAAGAAAAAAAAAGAAAGAAGGGAGTAAAATATCACAGATTCGCGTTTTTTCTTTCCTTTTTTTTTTTTTTTTTTTTTTTTTTTTTATTTTTTTTTAACGCTTTTGCCGTTCCGCAGGTCAAAAAAGGTTGAGAAACACTGCAGTGGTTGATTATGCTATACGTCTAAACGCTATAATAGTATTTAGTATTTTAGGATATTTGTTTATGTTTTCTTTCTTTTTATTTATTTATTTATTTATCTTTTTTAATTCAGCGAACTTGCGTTTCTTTTATAATTTAAATAAAAGCAACACACTAAATAGAATACGAAAAGAGTACTAACAAATCGCAACACTTTAAAATTGTGTTCATAATCCTTAAAAAGAATCGTAGAAAGAATTCCCTATTCAGTAAACACAATGAGAAAGTAAGCACGTTGAGTCAAATGTACTTCTTACATAAAATTTTTCTTGAATAAAGAACTATTCTTATATGCAAAACAATCGTTAGATATTGTGAAAAGAACAATCCGAAGAACCATTTGAAATTAAAGTAAATAAGGATTTAGCGCTAAATAATATTCCAGAAAAATATAAGCGTAAATGAAGAAAAATGCATAGAATATTCAGTTTGAAAGAACTGCACAGTGCACAAACCTACAAATACACAAAATGATTATAAAGAAATAATGTATTTTCCTTTGCAAAACGAAAAACATATCGTCCAAGAGCATATACGAGTTAAACTTATAATGCAGCCTCTTGTAATTTAGTGCATTTGGAGGCATTAGCGTATCTGCACTGCACTGCAAGACGGTGAGACTCTGGCCAATGATTACTCTTGTTTATCGAAATAAATTAAGCATGATTTTACCCTTACGCAATGATACCAAAGACACTCAATTGTAGATTTATTTATGCGCCATTTCCCCCCTACACTGCTTTGAATTTCGGCTTTTTAAAAATACTATAAGAATGTATTACTAAATTAATATTTCATTATAAAAAATATTGATTTGAAAATTAAAAAAAGAACGTATTGCTTGCGAGGTAAAATTAAAAGTAGCGAAGTTGAAAATTTAATTGAAAGACAACTAAAGTAAAAATAATGTAGAAGAGACAACCTTAAAAACAGATGATTTTGAATCTAATTCTATTGTTTTGCTTCCTTTTTTAAAGTAAGAGTGATGTAACTGTGCAGCTTAAAATAATGTATTTAACCTTGAATTCTAATGACCCTAAAAACAAAATTTAATAACACTGAACTCATTTATTTTGCAACGGCCGGAAATTATAGGGCAATGCAAACTTAAGAACAAGTATGTGCGTAAAAAATGAGTTTCATTTAATGAAGGCATTGTTGATCTGGGACTGGATTCAAATACGAATGTTTTTTTTTTTTTTTTCTTTTTGGCATCTGAAATTTTTTAATTGCTGTATAAGTCATTGACTCAAGAGTAAGATAATAATTTTCATGTTTGTTTGTGAAACTGGCAGGGGAAAAGTGGGGGTTTAGGAGTTCCTTTCGTGCAACTGAAATGGAAAACACTTAATGAAGACAATTTTGAAGTATTCTTTGAAAAAAAAAAAACACTTCAAGTAGGAGCAAAGTGAAATCGTGAAATATTTACTCTTATATTCCAGCCTATCTGGCAATATTTTAAATATGTAGTAACACTTGTTGTCTATTCCAGTCAAAAAGAAGGCCATCGAAAGTTAAGGCATGCAACAATATAGGCTATTTTCAGAAATTGATACCCATATTCTAATATATCAAAAATTATTTCTGTTATTATAAAATAATAAAGTTCTTGTTATCAATATTTTAAATATTAATTGAGACCTCTCAATTCTAATATTCGATGCAATATTATTTTAGTTAACATTACGCTAATTTTTATTTTCAATATTTTGTACAATTAGTCACATTACATATGGGGCATTAGGGTGGTCACAAAAAAATCGATTTTCGAATTTCTTTTGCGGCACCCCCCCCCCCCCCTAAAATGTGCCAATGTACTAGAAAACATGATTTGCAAAGTTTCAACTCAATCCGATAACATTAACACGTGCCGCAAAGAGGCTAAAGTTACAAAAAACAGTGATTTTTAGCAAAAAAATCGTAGTTTTTCTTCTTTAAAACCAAAATTTTTCATCCTAGAAACTTCATTCTGGTCTCATTTTATAGGAAATTTTATTCTCGTGATGAGTTATCTTATCCATTTTTTAAACAAAATTTATAGAAATGTACTTGGCATTTTTCAGGTCAGGTCGTGAAAGGTATCATCAATAAGGAATTTTCATGCAAATACCTAAAAGCATTATAATATTCAATTACATTTATTTGCTCTTTGTTGATTTTCATTTATCCATTAAAAATGC
Organism: Uloborus diversus; assembly: GCF_026930045.1. Lineage (NCBI taxonomy): Eukaryota > Metazoa > Arthropoda > Arachnida > Araneae > Uloboridae > Uloborus > Uloborus diversus. The sequence continues at coordinate 180,791 of NW_026558471.1, read as the reverse complement.
TTCATTTGGAGGTACTTTAAAAATTAAATGCAACAAATTTTTGATTTAAAATGAAGGAACTCAGTAATTCAGAAGAGAAAGCAGTGTTAAAAATTATAAAAAAGAAAAGAAAAAAATCTAATGCATTTTATTGCTTACACTGTTAAATTATACATCATTATGTTATTTCTTTTCATTTAGAAGTTAAAGTGGTAATGGCTTCAATATGATAGGTTTTGATGAATGGAAAAATGTGCCTGCATTCGGACATAACTTGTAATAGAAACTCGTTTAGTTAGAAATTAGTTTTACACCTGTTTCAGCTGTGCCATTAACAACCCTTAAACTGTTTACTATCTTTTTAGCTTTAATATAATATTGGTTTCCACACTATTCATCAAGATCAGTATTTAAAAACTTTGTATCGATTTCAAATCTCTTTACAAAATTATATATCTTAAAAAGTATGAGGAGAAATGAAAAAATCTACTTCTTTGTCCAATAAACTAACCTTCTTTCAGATTGAGCTGTGCTATTGTATCCCTATCATCACAATCATCTTCATTATCTCCTACTTCGGATTTTGATTTTGCAGCCTTCTTTGTTTTGATCTTTTTTTTTCTCCCTAAAGTATCATCAAAAAAGGGAAATGCAACCTTGTCTGATTACAGGGACTACAAATGGTTAATTATTTTAGGTAGTTCTGTGCCTACATCATCTTCATAAATACTCTTGTATTGAACCAAAAATTTTACTAACTGTACATCTTGGTTGGGGACCAAAGCTGGATCGCAGACAATAAACCGTACTCTTCCATAAATATTGTTGATAACCAACCAAATATCATCAATACCTTTTATCTTTAAATCGATTAAGGAAAGCTCATCCCTGAGAAGATATATTTTTAAAGGGTATATGAGGCAGTGAGAAGCAAAGGAATGTAACTGCCAAAATTAAAATTTTTGAGATAATTATTACAAATAATTGGGGAACGTCTCCTCTGCTTAGGGGCAAGAGATGGTAATAGTAGCTCTGGTTAGAGCTGTTATATAGCATGATTTGAAAAAACAGTTCAATGAAAGTCTACCTAGGATCTGCACTTTAAACGCATTTTATAAGGAACTTTAAAAAGTCCACTTACATCCCTTTGCTTTTTACTACGTCATATGGCCTTTGCCATCCATCTTGTGTGATGAATAGCGCTAGGTACTCGATAAGTAACATTCGGTACTTATTTCGGTTACTCGGAAACAGGTAAACATTGTTTGGAAAAAGACTCCCTAAATAAGTTAAACAAAATGGAATGAACTTCTTATAGGCATCCCTAAGCTGCTACTGTTTTTATTTCTTAAAAAGAAAGCTTGAAATTTCACCATGATTGCTTATTTTGTTTTTAATCTTCTATACTTGCTTCGAATTGCTTCTTATCTATATCATTCATCCTGAAATTCTTGAAAATTTTCTGGTTGAGGAATAGTGGACATACCTATTTTGCAAATCAAAACTGCTTTCAAACCAACTTCTAAGATGTGGTAGCAACAAGCTAAATACAAAAACTTTTTCTGGGCAACAAACTGTGCTCACAAAACGCAGGTTTATACTGCAGAAAGGAGCCACAAAATGACTGTCATTTTAACGAAAGCCCTAACAAGTCCTCGTCTAAGAACACAGGCCACTATTCTGGGAATCGTAGTTTTTCCTTTCTCTGGGGGGTCGGAAACCCTTACAAGACCGGGATTTTTAAGCTAGTGTTTAGCCCTGACCATCGAGGAGGAAAGCAACGTTCCGTATTTATGGCCTCTATAGCTAATTTCATAAGTTTTACATGCAGTTTGTTTTAGCTTTGAGTTTTAGAGACATAACTATAGTACAGTGAAATCCTGTTACAACGAACTTCAAATTACCAGAAATTTTCTTCGTTGTAACCAGGTTCTAGTAGTAATGAAATTCAAGCAACGTAATGGAAATCGAATCGGAGCTGAAAATTTCTTTCGTTGAAACAGATATTTCGTTGTATCGGTATTCGTTGTAACGGGATTTCACTGCATATATTTCTGATAATATTGCTATTTTTGCTCTGATAGCTTAACATTGTAAGGGGGTTACAAACATTAACTAAAAGAAGCAATACAATTTATATTATAACTAGCTGTACCCGACGCGCGTTGCTACGCCAACAAAAAAATACATCATTATACTGATTTTCATGACAATCGGTTGAACGGGGCAGAAGTTGCTACTCTGCAGTGCCACCTGGTGGCGAGTGACTTCAATGAGCATATTATGCACCTTCTCCGTGGAAAAATACATATATATAGCAATTTTCATAATAATCGGTCCAAGTATCAAGTGAAGCCGTGACTATACTCAAATTTTGTACTCACGCAGTTTGCAAGATCAATCAATCGCTAAAAATATCAAATAGAAAAAGTTTTAAATCCCCCCGTTGCATGAAAAGCCATAAAACAATAAAGAAAGAATTTATTTGTTCAAACTCAAAAAAAGTGGCAACAGCTAACTTCTTATCAATGAGATCTTTCACGAGAATTAATTTCTGCAACCGATAATTTTATTCGTATTTATCCAATGGATTGTGACTTAAATTGGAATAAAAAAGGAACTATCGATCGGATTCTTTTCGAACTGGTCTATAAACATTCCCAGTACCAAAAATAACAAACGGTGAAAGTTTCAGCCAAATCTGCCGGGTAGTTTTTGAGTTCATGGATGACATACAGACAAACATTCATTTATATATATATAGATGATTCGTTCTTTTTACACGATTTTGAGGATATTAGATACGACCTGACTTGGAAAATCCTGAATAATGTTCAATAAATTTTTACAAGAATTTAGATGAAATTAGACTTAAAGAGAATAAAATTTCCTATAAAATGAGACCAGAACGAAGTTTTCTAGAATGAATAGTTTTGGTTTTACAGATGAAAAACTACGATTTTTTGCTAAAAATTGCCATTTTTCTTAACTTTAGCCTCTTTGCGGCAAGTGTTAATATCATCGAAATGACTTGAAACTTTGCAAATCACATTTTCTAGTCTATTGGCACATTTTAAGGGGGTGCCGCAAAAGATTAGTTGGAAAAAAGTTTTCCCCATATGCCTTGTGACCATCCTAATGGGGCATAGTGAAACAGTTCATTTCACTTAATTCTTCAGTTATTCATTAAATCTTACGTATTCTTTATTGATTACTTTATTAATATACCTTAATTTAGTGATTCCCTAATTTATTGTTTAAAATCGTTAATTCTTTAAAATCGTCACTTATATATTTTCTAATTAGTTCACTCATTTTTCGTTAATTTATTTTTCTTCATGTATTAATTAATTGATTTATTTAATTATGTGTTTATTGTTCCATTATCTTTTCATTTATTCACTCTACCTTTTCTTTACTGATTCATTTGATCGGAAATATTTGTTGTAGTAGAATAGAAAATATTTAATTTTTCACTTTGTCGAATGAAAAAAAAAGCGAAAATTTTCCACTTTTTTTTTTTTTGAAGGCGCGATTTTACTGCCAAAAATAAAAAATAATGTTTCAATGTAGGTTTTATTATAAAATACAATATTTTTTCTTTATGTACTGTAGTTTTCAAAACAAATTTCTAAACATTCATTTTGAAAAAGGTCAGTCATCTTTTCTATTTCACTTGGCCCCACATTCCCCTACTCATTTAAATTAGTCTTTACGTATTTATAATACTGTTATTTAGAGAAATATCAACACATGCAGTGGCAGTGCATTATAAATTTACTATTTTTTTGTTTCAAAGTTCACCTTAAGTTATTTTTAAGATTATATATTGCAGTGGCGGCTCGTGCCTTAATTTAGTGGGTGGTCCCGCAGTTATGTTTATGGGTCATTCTTCAAAAAGTGTAACTTTTCAGTCACACGGCTTTTACAGTAAAAACTTTAGGGAACAATTCATTTAACGTTGATTTTTAATGTCATCAAAAACATATCTATTTAAACCTGACAACAATTTTTTTATTTATTTATTTATTTATTTATTTTTTTGAAAATTTTTGGTTCACAACATGTGAATTCTCACCTTCGTGGCGTGTCATACACCTTGTGTGACTTTTTGTTGCTTAATAACTTGTTTAATTAAAAGCAGTGATGTTCCCATCAATTTTCCTGAGGGTATACTCACAGTAATCTATTAAGCACAATTTGTGTAACGTGAACATATAGGTACATAGTATGTCATAATATGAAAATTTATGATTTTTATTTTTTTTATTTATGAGTAAAATAATTGGAACTTAGCTGGGCCATTGTTTATGGTTATTTCTAGAAGGTAACACTTTCTTGTAAGAATGAAAAAAAAAGAAAACAAAAGGTTTCGAAATTGAAAAATATTTGCGTTCAAAAGTTACGTTTTCTGGAGAATGACCCTTATATGTTTACACAGATAAAATGATGAAAACAATGGTTAGTAAACTAATGCTGAGGAACATAAAATGATACTTAAATCAGTTAATACAAACTTCAGATAGCCCTACAAAATTATACCACTTGATTTAATACTCCCAAACCTGTTTTTGTGCGGTGGATAAGAACCTCATAAAAACAAATTGTTCGTTTTAAAGATAACTTCGTTCATTTTAAAAAACATTTTGTCTGTTTCATAAATAATTTCGTCAATTGAGTCCCAATCTGATTGAAATTTTCATATATCGCGGGGAAAAAAAAAATCACACAAAATAATTGTACAAAAAGAAAGACCGCACAAAAACAGGTTTGTGTGTACATAGATTATACAGGGTGTTTCGTTTTAACCAACAAGACCTTCTTTTTTGCAACCGTTTGTCCAAGATGCATACTTCTAATTGCAAAAATGTTCAAAATCAGGTGCAAGGTTAAGGAATTGAAAGTTTGAAGCAAAAATAAGAATGAGTCAAATGATACAAAATTCAATTTTTTATACGGGCCCTAGGTTCTCCAACTTATATTCAGGGAAGTCATCACCATTAAAATGTAATTCCAACACAAAAAGTTTGACATTAGTACGACCAATGTTCACCCAGATATGAAACGCAGCGTTTCGTGACTTACACCACTTTACACTCACTGTCAATAACACCTTTTGAGGGAAAATATAGCAGTTTAAAAAGGCTTAAAATTTTTGTGTGCAAAACTGGTTTTTCAAATTGATTAATGTTTTATAGTGTTTTCGCGCATCACAGAATAAAATTTGCATTTGTTTTTGAATAGCATTAAAAAACATAAATACTTTGTTTTTTAACTTTTGACAACCTATCATTCTTCTGAAAGGACGATAAGTTCCTATCTCATTTCTATCTGGTCCCTTAAAACTTTAAACTCGAATATCTCCTTGAGTTTTGGTCGCATAAATGTCAAATTGTTTCTGTTAGTAATATATTTCAATTGAGATTATTTCCCTAAATATAAGTTAAGAGACCTAGGGTCAGTATAAAAAGTTATTTTTAGTTTTTGACTCTTTTTTTTTTCGCTTTAAACTTTTAGTATCTTAACTCTGCATCTGATTTTGAACATTTCTGCAATTGGAAGTATGCACCTTGAACAAACAATTGCGAAAATGAAGGTCTTATTGGTTAAAACGGAACACCCTGCATATTTTAAATGAAACACTCGGCTTCCCTCAAGCGATCGAATTGATAATAATATTAACAGCAGTAATAATAATAATATGTTGTAATAAAAATATTAATCTCATCAACTGTGCCATTCCCCTCCCTCCAAGAGGGGTGGCACACCGTCAAATATTAAGGAACCAGACTCTCAAAAAGAGAAAGACCCCTTACCACTAAAAACACCCCCCGTGAAAAATGGTTTTGCTTGGTGAATTAAATTATTTTCAGGACAGGCATAAAAAGGTATTCAACAATATTTTTTAAAAAAATACTTTAATTACAGTATACGCATCTTGACATAACAATTCAAGCAACCTTAAAATTAAAACATGGATAACTGACAAATAGCGTCTAAAAGGTCCGTCTGAACAACAACAAAAATAAGTAAATGAAATAAAAAAAAAATAAACATAATATTTCTATTGCTGCATTTTTTACTAATCGACTTTTAAATTTAACTTATGTATTATCATCATTATTAAACAATAATTTTGAGTAAGTGTGGTTGAAAAATTAATTACGGTCACACATATACCCTTAACAAAATATTTAATCGACTAGTTATAGGCACATTAGCTTGAAAGGATCTTAAATATTTTAATTAATGTCAAAACTATACCTATCCTATATGATAGAAAAAAAAGCTAAGATACGTACCAATAGAACTGCGATCTGATGAAAAACAGTAATGTAATTTCTACAGTGTCTCTCGACCTTTTTTGACATGCGGGCCTGCAAAAGCTTTTCAAAAAAATTCACGCGGACTTGTGCTGTTTTCTTGTTAACTTGTAAAAAAAAATGTTCGCGAACCGTTAAAAACTAATGAAAAAAAAAATTACGAACGGCTGAAGTTTTTTCCCCCTTCCTTTTTTAGAAAGTAATAATAATAATAAATGAATAAGTAAATATATAAAAAAAACTCTATTAAATAACTGATACACAAGTATTTAAATGTTAAGACAAGAAGTAACTATGGTCAAAAAAAATGGACACAATTTTTAAAAAAGCTACTGAGAAATCATAGAAAATTATGAAAATTAATCTTAAAACTGACGTAAAAGATCAAGTGTTGGATAATATTATCATTAGGTATTATGGAGTTTCCTTTCTTTTCCTTTTTTTTATTTTTTGCGTGGACGACCAAAAAAATCTGAGGATCAGTCTTTTTTTTTTTTTTTTTTTTTGCCGGTGCGTCAGACCACCGGGCTGCTCTACTATTCGAAAAGAAAGTCCTTACACAGAAATTTTGAGAATAAGCATCTCTTAACTCCAAAAACAAACAAATAACTAAAAAAATTATGCACGCGTTGTAAAACAAATGTACGAAATCTCATGAAACCGGCAATCTCCATGCCTTATACAGGGTGAGTTCGATCGAATCTGCCATACGAAAGGGGGTGATAGAAAAGCCCAAGTGGGATATAGAACCACCCATTATCGTGTCCAATCCTTAACCGTAACCGAGTTATGGTGGATATAAGGAAAATGAGTAAAAAAACAAAATTCTGAGAAAACGACCGATTTCTGAGATTCCTGTAAGACTTACAAGAAAAATAAGTACACATTTCGAAAGAACAGGTTAAATCCTGCAAAATTACACCTTTCCCGTCAAGATAGTAGCATTTTACAGCGAACTACAAGCTTTGAAACGTTTGACACACTCAGAATTGAAATGGCGCCAAAGTTTTCAAGCGACATTTTCAAAAACAACCGTATGAGCTACAATCGGTCAAATCTACCAAAAACTGGCCCATTTTACTAGCTTTCAGATGATACAACAAAAAATCATTTTGATCTTCAAGTTCAGCAGAAATTCGGGCTTTTTTTTAAAGCAGTGTAAAAATTTGCATTCATTGAAAAAAGGAAAACCAGCGAAGAGTCGCTCCTGTTGTGTTTTAAATTTTTTGTTTCACGAAGCTTGCTGCTTTCTTTGTTTAACAAAATAATAGTTTTATATGAAAATAATAATTTTAGCATTTTTATTAAGTGAAAAAACACAACAAGAGATAACAATAAGTAGAAATTACTCTCCCTTGCTTTTCACAATGGAAAAAACAATATTAAAAAAGTTACCCTAACATCAATGAGCACATTTAATCAATCTCCAAAATCTAGAAAAGCTGCTGAAATTGGTCGTCGCCACACCTGATACACGCTCTTGCCTTTCTGCGAACAGAAACAACCGTTGCTCTTTGTGAAATTTCATTTCTTAGTTTCACTACTGCTTCATCAAGCTGGTCGCTCAATTCTTGCAAACTGGCTACTTCTGCTTTGTAAACTTCTTGTTTTAAGAATCCCCAAACAAAGAAGTCCACTGGCGTCAGGTCTGGGGATCTAGGTGGCCAAGAAATGGAACCCGTACGACCAATCCATTTGGGATACTCTTCAGTTTGAAATTCCCGAACGGCATTTGAGGAATGTGCTGGGTCTCAATCGTGTTGGAAAATGACTTTCTCTCTCTCTCTGGAACAGGAATAGTATCACGTAGGCCAGGTAAATGATGTTCAATGAACTCTAATATGGGCATGATAATTTTGCATAACTGGCATCAGTCTGCTGAACAAAATCCATTTTTTACCCCAAGTTCCAAACTCGATTTAGTTTAAATGTTTGACTGGTCGTAACCAGCGATTATTTGATGGGTCTGCATATGTTTTAAGCAGTGGTATTCCCATAGGGTATACTTCATATACGCCGTATACTCTCAAACTTTTTTAGACACATAGCGTATACCCTCAAGCTTCTTAAATTTTCATATTATGACATACTATATGATCACATACACTTATTGTGCGAAATGGATTAGTGGGAGTATACCCTCAGAAAAAATGATGGGAACATTACTGGTTTCAAGGTGTTTTAATGCAGGAAGCACATATTTAGAGTTCATGGAACATCATTTGCCTGGCTTACTGGATGCTATTCCTGATTCGGAGAGAGTGGAAATCATTTTTCAACACGGTGGTAACTCTGCTCATTTCCAAATGCCGTTCGGAAGTTTAAAACTGAATAGTATCTCCAATGTATTGGTCTTACGGGTCCCATTCCTTAGCCACCTATATCGCCAAAACTGACACCAGTGGACTCCTTTAGGAGCTCTAATAAGAAGTATACAAAACAGAAGTAACCAGTTTGCAGGAACTGCGCAACCGGTTTGATGGAGCCGTAGTAAAACTAAGAGATGAAATTTCATTAGGAGCAACGGTTGTTTCAGTTCTCAAAAAGGCGAAAGCATGCATCAGGTGTGGCGGCGAGCAATTTCAGCATCTATTGTAAATTTTGAAGATTGATCAAACGTACTCATTGATGTTAGTGTAACTTTTTTATTAATGATTTCTCCTTTGTTGAAAGCATGGGAAAGTGATGCTTTTTTATTTCTACTTATTGTTATCTCTTGGGGTTTTTTCACTTAATAAAATGTAAAAATTATCATTTCGATACAAAAATATCATTTTCTTGAACAAAGAAACCAACATGCTAACGTGAAACTGAAAGTTTAAAACAGAAAAAGGGGACTCTTTGCTGGTTTTCCTTTTTCAACGAATGTAGATTTTTACAGTTTCAAACAAAAGCCTAAATTTCTGCTGAACTTAAAGCCCAATATGATTTGTTGTTGTATGATCGGAAAGCTTGTGAAATGGGCCAGTTTTTGGTAGATTTGACCGATTGTAGCTCATACGGTTGTTTTTGAAAATGTCGCTTGAAAACTTTGGCGCCATTTCAATTCTGAGTGTGTCAAACGTTTCAAAGCTTGTAGTTCGCTGTAAAATGCTACTATCTTGACGGGAAAGGTGTAATTTTGCAGGATTTAATCTGCTCTTTCCAATTATGTACTTATTTCCCTTGTAAGTACTAAAAGAATTTCAGAAATTGGTCGTTTTCTCAGAATTTTGTTTTTTTACTCATTTTCCTTATATCTACCATAACTCGGTTACGGTTAAGGATTGAACACGATAATGGGTGGTTCTATATCCCACTTGGGCTCTTCTATCACCCCATTTCGTATGGCAGATTCGATCGAACTCACCCTATATATATATATATATATATATATATATATATATATATATATATATATATATATATATATATATATATATATATATATATATATAGTAATAGCTGTTGAAGAGGAAAAAAATAAGACAAAAAGAAAAAAAAACAGAATCGGAACGGTATGATAAAAGGCTTTCGCTTTCTGATCCAGTCATTGCGATTGGCTAAGGGCAGAGGCGTGACTCTTAGTTTCGGGTGCAGCTTCACGCGTGCCCGCAGCTCCCAAAACTGTGCACAGCGCTAAAATTAATAGGATTTAAAAACTTTCTGGTTTTGTTTAGAGATATGCAGAGAGAGGGGGGGGGCTAGATGTTTGAAATCTGTTGTGCGCCTTACTTTTTACTTTTTTTAAACTGAAACACAAAACGATATTTTTGTTAATAATGTATTTTATCAATTACAATTTTTTGGGTGGGCCGGGCCCACCCTGCCCATAGCGACGAGCCGCCCCTGCATTTAGGGTA
>NW_026558471.1:0-170624 GCF_026930045.1 Uloborus diversus | reverse complement strand
TGCTAGGCGATTAAAATGTAAAGCAAATTTGAAATTCGAGTGAAAAATCTTTGCTGGAATACAAGACGCTGAGGTAAAAGCTTCGTTTTGACTGCCGGAGGTCGTGGGGTGGATTCCCACCAAAACCCTAAGTGTTATTTCTTTCTTTCTTTTTTTTTTTTTTTTTTTTTTTTTGTGCTATGAATATTTCTTGTGATGTCTTTTATGAAGTCTAACCTCCCGAGGCAATCACACCTCATATTTTCATAGCAATTATTAATTACGACATGGCAGAAACAACAACAGCACTTCCTTTCCTTGCAGAGAAGAACAAATTAATTCAATTACTCGCAATGAATGATATTATTATTGAGCAATAAATCATAAAATGTTCATTGATAAATTATATCAATTAACGCGTCTGCATATACGTAACTGACGAACAATAATTTCTTGTTATTCCAGGCTGTGGATATTTTTAAACAATGAAAAATAAGTAGGGGAAAAAGGACAGTTCTGCGACAGCCGGCGCAGCCCGCAGCCAGCTGCGCCGTCCATCTCCCCGATTGCGCCTCCCACTCCCCCTCTGACCTTGGGGTTGCGCCTCGAACTTGAAGAAGGTGACCACCGCGTTTTCGCCCTTCCTCGCTTCCGCTCGCGTTTTTACCGTGAAAGGTTATGAAGGTTTTTCGCGCGTTTTTAGATATTTTCCCGCGTTTTTGGACTTTGTCGTTTTTCTAGTCATAGAAGACTAGGAGGTTTTTCACTTTTTGAATGGCAACGTCAAAGTTTTTGGTTGTTATGACAACCAGAGTTTTTTAGTTTTCAGTTGGCAACACTTGTTGCTATGCTTTAACTTTTGGATGGCAACTTTTAAGAACGTTCGTGGCGCCATCTATCGGAACTTTGAATATTTTTTTCCGGACTTAGAATATTTCTGCGAATTTAATTATTTTTACAGAATGTCGCGGCCGGGAATCGAACACCCAAACTTTGAGTTAGCAAAAACGTATGCTAACCACTATGCTATATTTTCCATTACACTTTCAGTCTTAATGTGAATCTGTACCATGACAACGAATATTACAATTAAATTAATTTTAAAACCATCAGTTAATTTACTCTTTAGTACTAATCATGGCATATCATTAACTGAATTTCAGCTCATAATTGAAACTATCATCATTATTATTATTTTTCATAATAACAAAGTTTTCACTTAAGTAAAGATTTATTTAAATACAACCCATTCGAGATTTTAGATTTGGTTCAATGCTTTGTGGACTTGAAATATATTTTAAACTTTGATTTTCTTTTTCATGCATTTCAAACTTTATCATTTTTATTTTTTCTAACTTGTTAAATTTTCTTAACTAATTTCATTTTTCTTTGTCAAATTTACAAATATTTTTTCTAACTTGTAAAAATTTCGAAGAAATAATTTTCTTAACTAATTTTTTTTGACTTTCATACAACAAAATATTTTTTCTTACTTGTTAAATTTTCAAAGAAATAATTAACTTAAATATTCTTTCACACATTTTGAACTTTAACGTTTTTTCCTGTCATTTAGCACTTTGATTTTTTTTTTTTTCACTATTTTAGCGTTTTTCAATTATTTTCAGTCTTTAACTATTTTCTTAACTTTTTAGTCTTTAACTAATTTCAAGCATTTCAGACTTAGATTATTTTTTCGTGATTTCGATTTTTTTTTTTTTTTTTTAGTATATTTTAGAGTTTGATCATTTTCTCGCTTGTTTTTACTTTATCGTTTTTTTTTTTCCCGATATTTTTAAACTTAGAAATTTTTCACAAGTAGTGACAGGAATCGAACCTTCAAATTTTTCAAAACGTTATCATGTCTTCAATTTTTGCAATCATGTCAAACTTGCAATCAATTTACTCGTAGTAGTAATTAACACTTATCATTAACAAATTTTCTCAGATTTTAAAAAAATCAACTTAATTAATTTTTTCCAGTAAGCAAATTGCGCACTCAAGTTACATTCCAACACTGCATATATGTTTCAAGAGTTTCATTGAATTTATCACATTCCATTTAATTAACTATAATAATTACTTTTTCATTAATACTTAACTTAATCATTTTATCATACATTTATTCCAGTTACAAAATTATGCTTAAAAGTTATTTATTTTTCTTAGCACAAGAGATTTTAACATGTTCCTACTAAAATGCTTTTCACTCTAGTTTGAGTTTACTAAAATAGCAACTCATTTACGATTTAGATTCATTTAATCGTCTTTGATTCTTTTTTCATTGTTAATATTTTAAATTATCACATACGTTATTATTTTTATACATTTATCCATTTAATTTTCGAAAATCTACAATCAATTTACTTTTCGTATTAATTAACACTTATCACTATCAAATATTTTCATGAATTTTAAAAAATTATCTTCTTAAATAATTTTTTACTGTAACCAAATTTCCCACTCAAGTTATATTTTATCACTACATATGCTTTTCATGAGTTTCACTTAATTTATCGCATTTCATTTAATTAACTCTAATAATTATTTTTTATCATCGATATTTAAGTTAATCATATTTTCCTTTCTTTATTTTTTTTTTCATGCAAACACTCTTGATGGAATAAAACAAAATTTTCAACTTTCATGAATTAAATCCCCTCTGAATATTTTATTTTACTTTACCATACTTTACTATTTTACTTACTGCGTTTTACTATTTATCATTCATTACAGCTTTTCCAAAATATTACTTTACAACCAACCAATTTCATTAACAGAATTTTCATTACAATTTATAAATTTCACTTTTATTTAATTATTTTTACCTACGGTAAAATAAAACACATAACACAAAAATGTTAAACATCAATGAAGTACCCAAGAAATGTTAAAATTATAAGTCGAGTATCAAAACTTCATGTCAGCAAATTTTAAAAATAGACTTACCGAAAAATAACTTCTACTGAAATTCATTTCAAAACTTGGAATCAATTTACTCTTAGCATTAATAAACACTTATCATTAAGAAATTTTCATGGATTTTAAAAATCAACTTATTTAATTTTTTTCCAGTAAGCAAATTTCGCACTCAAGTTACATTTCATCACTTTATATGCTTTTCAAGAATTTCATTTAATTTATCACATTTTATTTAATCAACTCTATTAATTATTTTTTTGATTAGTATTTAACTTAGTCATTTTATCGCATAGTGTTTTACTTTATTATTTTTTTTTTTTTCATACAAGCACTCTTGTTAGAATAAAACAAAATTTTCAACCTTCATGAATTAGAATCACTTTGGCTATTTCATTTTCCCAATAATATTTTACTTTAACAACTAATTTCTTTAACAAAATCGATATCATTTATTTTAGTCTTTATCCTTTTCGAACGATACATTCAAATGGACAGCTATACGTTAAATTAAGAAACTTAATCTAAATTTTGACAAATTAAGTTATAGCTAAATACTGACTAAAATTAAGTACAAAAGACTAACCTTTTTGGGGTGAAATCCCTCAAGTACCAGCTATCGCGAAGTTATTTAAAAACAGTGAATGAAATTGTAATAAGTGGATTGTTAATTATAACTCAATCTCACAAAATTACAATTACATGCATGTTTTATTTGAAATCGCTGCATACGGCTGGCTGCCCATCGTCGATTTGCAGAACGCATGCCGTGATATCGCAAATCAACTCGGCTGTTGAAAGAAACTACCGTAATCCCACAGCACTTCGGATCGTCCACACACACGCATTGAGGCGAATTGAGAAAATGACTTTATCAATATTGCTATCTACCCCTTTACCGATAACAGATAACAAACCCCACGTGCTAGTATTATTCACCACCTGGCCTACGTCTTTCAAGTGATGTCACTGTTTCTGACCAATTAAAATTAGTTCACGTTTCTCAAATATCAAGCACATAGATCGGCAATAGCCTGATGTCAGGTTTTTCCAAACAAAATTTTAGATTTTAATTCGTAGTTTCGAATTAATTTCTTTTTCATTTCAAACTTATAAAAAAAAATTTCCAGCTTGTAAGAATATTTCTTTCAAAAACAGATTTTTGATTCAAAACAGTATTTTTTCAAACTTGTAATATTTTTCTACTTAGAAAATGAAATCAAAAATTTTTGTTTTCTTTAATCATATAAAATGTTTTTAAGAAATAATTTCTCAAACTTGTAATATTTTTCCACTAATTAAAAAAAAATCAATTTTTTTTTTCAATCATATAAAAATAAATTTTTAATCTTACAACAGTAAATTTTTCCGCAAAAATATTTTTTTCAAATCAAAATAATAATAATATTTTTGTAACATATTGTTTTTTTTCCTTTCAATCTTTTTTTTTTTTTCAAAAATTTTCAAACTTACGAAATAAAATTTTTTCAACTGAATCTTCAAACGAAATGCTTTAATTAAATTTAAAACTCAATATCACTTTACTCTTAGTATTAATAACCAATAGCACTTAACCATTTACTCTTTGCACTCTAAGTATTAATTAACACACACGCATTAGAAATAATAATAATAATGTTTAAGATACTTACAAATCACTTACTCAAGCTTTCAAATATCCATCTAGCATGTTATTGTTCATTCGTGTGAGGGAACTTGTAATAAAACTTTACTTATCAACCGAAATTATAAGCGAAAATATCGCATTTTTTAGCACTTAATATAATCCTACAATTAACAAATTGGTTTTAACTTTGAATTTAAGAAAAATAAAAACTATTACACACTTAGTAACATATCTATCGATGTATATTATTTCATGACAAATCACAAATAGGTGAGGATCTTTTATCGATCATGTGACCAACTAAGTTAAGAAAGAGCGTTCTTATCTCATATGAGAATTTATAAGTCTTTAATATTTCTCTTTAATGTAAGTGTATTGATACGTACGAGTTTGTGTATGTGAATATAACTGTGTATTGTTTTCAAACCATTGTCATGTTTAAGCTTTACGGTTCTAATTTTGACTTTCCACTTAGCATTATTTGAAGTCCTTCGCATGCATTAAACTATAGAAATATTACAAAAATTATATTTTCATTCAGTCTTAATTACAAAACCATACAATAAGATGAAGACAACACCGATAGTATAAAGATTACTTACAATAAAGTGCATATAAAAAATATATGTAAGAGTGATTTCAAAGTATAATCCATCAACCATATTCAACAACTCAATCAAAACACAAGTCTCTTTTAAAATGATAAACACAATTTATTCACACACACAGTAAAAGACAATTAAAAAAACTTTCATCTTTAAGTAAAACTCTTCAAAACTTTCAAGCGTATTTTTAACATCGATTGCATCAAATAAATCAGACACATGACATTTTAAACATGGACTATCAACATTCAAAGCAACGAAGTCACGAGTCAAGTTTTCCCAATTAACATTAAAAAGAGCCCGCTCGAAAAAAAGTGTCGAACTTTCGACCCCTTGTTAATGATTCACATTCATGCACTCTCATGTAAAAAATGAATCCATTTTTACAATCCACACATTCTTTTTTAGAAAGGTAGTTTATGTTGCATATGAGCTCATCAAATAGTCACTTACGTAGAGAATCAGCCAGTTTACGAACTTCTTGTGATGTATATGTGCCGATTTTATCACATCGACAATCACAGGGATATTTTTTCTCAATTTCCGAAAGGATGTACTCTTTTAGAGTATAAGTCATAAGTTTGTCTTTGACACTACGTGAGATACAAGGGGATGCGTAGCACAATTTGTCAATCTGGCTTTCCAAAAGTAGAACTCTATCAGGCATCAACTGGAACACTTCTCGTTTCAGTTTGAACAATCTTTGCACACTAACACAGATGTTACCATTCGCACTCGACTCTCCTTTTTTATAACAAAAGCGAAATCACGGTCTTCGATTAATTTTTGATTTACATTTTTACGTAGGCTTGAAATAAGTGATCTCCACACATCTGGTTCTAAGGAAATACCATCCATAGTTGGTCGAAAAATACCATCTTTCCCACACGTATATCTTCTAATATGCACGCGTGTACGTTTCCGAAAAGTATTCACCTAAAGTGAAAATACAATCACCCAAGTGTATCATATCATCAGGCTGTGGAGAAGCCTCAATGTTCATTTTCATGTTCGTTGCATCCCATCTGTTCATCTTCAGGCTTCAAAGTTTCAGAATGATTTTCACCAGCGTTAGTCATTCTTAACTCTCATAGGATTAGGAGTCACAATACTAAAACAACTTCCTGTGAACTTAAAAAATAAATCAAACTAGGTTTTAACACTAGCTGGTGAAGAAAAATCCTAAGTACATAGAATAAAATTTCACGATCTCTTTCAAAGCTCAGAATCACCCTGAAAATGATTCTCCAAACATCCACTATAAACCAATGAATATTCACTTTAACCAATGAGAAGTGTACATAAATCTCTTGCTACTGACGTCATAGAATATCACATGAACTTTTGAGCAGAATTGAGTTGTTTTACACAGTATTCAGATTTTTAGAAAATGCTAACACTTTGACTTCCAAATTCATCCTGACCTACTACGAGTAATTTTAAGATGGTAGCAGGTTTTCACATCACATCGAATGCCGATGACGGTTTCGCATCTCATGCAAATTGACATGATCAATTACACGTGATTGATCATGTCATGCGTGAGATGCGAAAACGTCATCGGCATTCGATGTGATGTGAAAACCTGCTACCATCTTAAAATTACTCGTAGTAGGTCAGGATGAATTTGGAAGTCAAAGTGTTGGCATTTTCTAAAAATCTGAATACTGTGTAAAACAACTCAATTCTGCTCAAAAGTTCATGTGATATTCTATGACGTCAGTAGCAAGAGATTTATGTACACTTCTCATTGGTTAAAGTGAATATTCATTGGTTTATAGTGGATGTTTGGAGAATCATTTTCAGGGTGATTCTGAGCTTTGAAAGAGATCGTGAAATTTTATTCTATGTACTTAGGATTTTTCTTCACCAGCTAGTGTTAAAACCTAGTTTGATTTATTTTTTAAGTTCACAGGAAGTTGTTTTAGTATTGTGACTCCTAATCCTATGAGAGTTAAGAATGACTAACGCTGGTGAAAATCATTCTGAAACTTTGAAGCCTGAAGATGAACAGATGGGATGCAACGAACATGAAAATGAACATTGAGGCTTCTCCACAGCCTGATGATATGATACACTTGGGTGATTGTATTTTCACTTTAGGTGAATACTTTTCGGAAACGTACACGCGTGCATATTAGAAGATATACGTGTGGGAAAGATGGTATTTTTCGACCAACTATGGATGGTATTTCCTTAGAACCAGATGTGTGGAGATCACTTATTTCAAGCCTACGTAAAAATGTAAATCAAAAATTAATCGAAGACCGTGATTTCGCTTTTGTTATAAAAAAGGAGAGTCGAGTGCGAATGGTAACATCTGTGTTAGTGTGCAAAGATTGTTCAAACTGAAACGAGAAGTGTTCCAGTTGATGCCTGATAGAGTTCTACTTTTGGAAAGCCAGATTGACAAATTGTGCTACGCATCCCCTTGTATCTCACGTAGTGTCAAAGACAAACTTATGACTTATACTCTAAAAGAGTACATCCTTTCGGAAATTGAGAAAAAATATCCCTGTGATTGTCGATGTGATAAAATCGGCACATATACATCACAAGAAGTTCGTAAACTGGCTGATTCTCTACGTAAGTGACTATTTGATGAGCTCATATGCAACATAAACTACCTTTCTAAAAAAGAATGTGTGGATTGTAAAAATGGATTCATTTTTTACATGAGAGTGCATGAATGTGAATCATTAACAAGGGGTCGAAAGTTCGACACTTTTTTTCGAGCGGGCTCTTTTTAATGTTAATTGGGAAAACTTGACTCGTGACTTCGTTGCTTTGAATGTTGATAGTCCATGTTTAAAATGTCATGTGTCTGATTTATTTGATGCAATCGATGTTAAAAATACGCTTGAAAGTTTTGAAGAGTTTTACTTAAAGATGAAAGTTTTTTTAATTGTCTTTTACTGTGTGTGTGAATAAATTGTGTTTATCATTTTAAAAGAGACTTGTGTTTTGATTGAGTTGTTGAATATGGTTGATGGATTATACTTTGAAATCACTCTTACATATATTTTTTATATGCACTTTATTGTAAGTAATCTTTATACTATCGGTGTTGTCTTCATCTTATTGTATGGTTTTGTAATTAAGACTGAATGAAAATATAATTTTTGTAATATTTCTATAGTTTAATGCATGCGAAGGACTTCAAATAATGCTAAGTGGAAAGTCAAAATTAGAACCGTAAAGCTTAAACATGACAATGGTTTGAAAACAATACACAGTTATATTCACATACACAAACTCGTACGTATCAATACACTTACATTAAAGAGAAATATTAAAGACTTATAAATTCTCATATGAGATAAGAACGCTCTTTCTTAACTTAGTTGGTCACATGATCGATAAAAGATCCTCACCTATTTGTGATTTGTCATGAAATAATATACATCGATAGATATGTTACTAAGTGTGTAATAGTTTTTATTTTTCTTAAATTCAAAGTTAAAACCAATTTGTTAATTGTAGGATTATATTAAGTGCTAAAAAATGCGATATTTTCGCTTATAATTTCGGTTGATAAGTAAAGTTTTATTACAAGTTCCCTCACACGAATGAACAATAACATGCTAGATGGATATTTGAAAGCTTGAGTAAGTGATTTGTAAGTATCTTAAACATTATTATTATTATTTCTAATGCGTGTGTGTTAAATAATACTTAGAGTGCAAAGAGTAAATGGTTAAGTGCTATTGGTTATTAATACTAAGAGTAAAGTGATATTGAGTTTTAAATTTAATTAAAGCATTTCGTTTGAAGATTCAGTTGAAAAAATTTTATTTCGTAAGTTTGAAAATTTTTGAAAAAAAAAAAAAAAGATTGAAAGGAAAAAAAACAATATGTTACAAAAATATTATTATTATTTTGATTTGAAAAAAATATTTTTGCGGAAAAATTTACTGTTGTAAGATTAAAAATTTATTTTTATATGATTGAAAAAAAAAATTGATTTTTTTTTAATTAGTGGAAAAATATTACAAGTTTGAGAAATTATTTCTTAAAAACATTTTATATGATTAAAGAAAACAAAAATTTTTGATTTCATTTTCTAAGTAGAAAAATATTACAAGTTTGAAAAAATACTGTTTTGAATCAAAAATCTGTTTTTGAAAGAAATATTCTTACAAGCTGGAAATTTTTTTTTATAAGTTTGAAATGAAAAAGAAATTAATTCGAAACTACGAATTAAAATCTAAAATTTTGTTTGGAAAAACCTGACATCAGGCTATTGCCGATCTATGTGCTTGATATTTGAGAAACGTGAACTAATTTTAATTGGTCAGAAACAGTGACATCACTTGAAAGACGTAGGCCAGGTGGTGAATAATACTAGCACGTGGGGTTTGTTATCTGTTATCGGTAAAGGGGTAGATAGCAATATTGATAAAGTCATTTTCTCAATTCGCCTCAATGCGTGTGTGTGGACGATCCGAAGTGCTGTGGGATTACGGTAGTTTCTTTCAACAGCCGAGTTGATTTGCGATATCACGGCATGCGTTCTGCAAATCGACGATGGGCAGCCAGCCGTATGCAGCGATTTCAAATAAAACATGCATGTAATTGTAATTTTGTGAGATTGAGTTATAATTAACAATCCACTTATTACAATTTCATTCACTGTTTTTAAATAACTTCGCGATAGCTGGTACTTGAGGGATTTCACCCCAAAAAGGTTAGTCTTTTGTACTTAATTTTAGTCAGTATTTAGCTATAACTTAATTTGTCAAAATTTAGATTAAGTTTCTTAATTTAACGTATAGCTGTCCATTTGAATGTATCGTTCGAAAAGGATAAAGACTAAAATAAATGATATCGATTTTGTTAAAGAAATTAGTTGTTAAAGTAAAATATTATTGGGAAAATGAAATAGCCAAAGTGATTCTAATTCATGAAGGTTGAAAATTTTGTTTTATTCTAACAAGAGTGCTTGTATGAAAAAAAAAATAATAAAGTAAAACACTATGCGATAAAATGACTAAGTTAAATACTAATCAAAAAAATAATTAATAGAGTTGATTAAATAAAATGTGATAAATTAAATGAAACTCTTGAAAAGCATATAAAGTGATGAAATGTAACTTGAGTGCGAAATTTGCTTACTGGAAAAAAATTAAATAAGTTGATTTTTAAAATCCATGAAAATTTCTTAATGATAAGTGTTTATTAATGCTAAGAGTAAATTGATTCCAAGTTTTGAAATGAATTTCAGTAGAAGTTATTTTTCGGTAAGTCTATTTTTAAAATTTGCTGACATGAAGTTTTGATACTCGACTTATAATTTTAACATTTCTTGGGTACTTCATTGATGTTTAACATTTTTGTGTTATGTGTTTTATTTTACCGTAGGTAAAAATAATTAAATAAAAGTGAAATTTATAAATTGTAATGAAAATTCTGTTAATGAAATTGGTTGGTTGTAAAGTAATATTTTGGAAAAGCTGTAATGAATGATAAATAGTAAAACGCAGTAAGTAAAATAGTAAAGTATGGTAAAGTAAAATAAAATATTCAGAGGGGATTTAATTCATGAAAGTTGAAAATTTTGTTTTATTCCATCAAGAGTGTTTGCATGAAAAAAAAATAAAGAAAGGAAAATATGATTAACTTAAATATCGATGATAAAAAATAATTATTAGAGTTAATTAAATGAAATGCGATAAATTAAGTGAAACTCATGAAAAGCATATGTAGTGATAAAATATAACTTGAGTGGGAAATTTGGTTACAGTAAAAAATTATTTAAGAAGATAATTTTTTAAAATTCATGAAAATATTTGATAGTGATAAGTGTTAATTAATACGAAAAGTAAATTGATTGTAGATTTTCGAAAATTAAATGGATAAATGTATAAAAATAATAACGTATGTGATAATTTAAAATATTAACAATGAAAAAAGAATCAAAGACGATTAAATGAATCTAAATCGTAAATGAGTTGCTATTTTAGTAAACTCAAACTAGAGTGAAAAGCATTTTAGTAGGAACATGTTAAAATCTCTTGTGCTAAGAAAAATAAATAACTTTTAAGCATAATTTTGTAACTGGAATAAATGTATGATAAAATGATTAAGTTAAGTATTAATGAAAAAGTAATTATTATAGTTAATTAAATGGAATGTGATAAATTCAATGAAACTCTTGAAACATATATGCAGTGTTGGAATGTAACTTGAGTGCGCAATTTGCTTACTGGAAAAAATTAATTAAGTTGATTTTTTTAAAATCTGAGAAAATTTGTTAATGATAAGTGTTAATTACTACTACGAGTAAATTGATTGCAAGTTTGACATGATTGCAAAAATTGAAGACATGATAACGTTTTGAAAAATTTGAAGGTTCGATTCCTGTCACTACTTGTGAAAAATTTCTAAGTTTAAAAATATCGGGAAAAAAAAAAAAAAAACGATAAAGTAAAAACAAGCGAGAAAATGATCAAACTCTAAAATATACTAAAAAAAAAAAATCGAAATCACGAAAAAATAATCTAAGTCTGAAATGCTTGAAATTAGTTAAAGACTAAAAAGTTAAGAAAATAGTTAAAGACTGAAAATAATTGAAAAACGCTAAAATAGTGAAAAAAAAAAAATCAAAGTGCTAAATGACAGGAAAAAACGTTAAAGTTCAAAATGTGTGAAAGAATATTTAAGTTAATTATTTCTTTGAAAATTTAACAAGTAAGAAAAAATATTTTGTTGTATGAAAGTCAAAAAAAATTAGTTAAGAAAATTATTTCTTCGAAATTTTTACAAGTTAGAAAAAATATTTGTAAATTTGACAAAGAAAAATGAAATTAGTTAAGAAAATTTAACAAGTTAGAAAAAATAAAAATGATAAAGTTTGAAATGCATGAAAAAGAAAATCAAAGTTTAAAATATATTTCAAGTCCACAAAGCATTGAACCAAATCTAAAATCTCGAATGGGTTGTATTTAAATAAATCTTTACTTAAGTGAAAACTTTGTTATTATGAAAAATAATAATAATGATGATAGTTTCAATTATGAGCTGAAATTCAGTTAATGATATGCCATGATTAGTACTAAAGAGTAAATTAACTGATGGTTTTAAAATTAATTTAATTGTAATATTCGTTGTCATGGTACAGATTCACATTAAGACTGAAAGAGTAATGAAAAATATAGCATAGTGGTTAGCATACGTTTTTGCTAACTCAAAGTTTGGGTGTTCGATTCCCAACTTCAACACTCTGTAAAAATAAAAATAATTAAATTCGCAGAAATATTCAAAGTCCGGAAATAAAAAATCAACCTCTCAATAGATGGCGCCACCGACGTTAAACATAGCATAAGTTAAAACATAGCAACAAGTGTTGCCAACCGAAAACTAAAAACTCTGGTTGTCATGACAACAAGTGTTGCCAACCGAAAACCGAAACTAAAAACGCGCGAAAACTATTCGTAACCTTTCACGAGCGAAAACGAGGAAGGGCGAAAACGCGGTGGTCATCTTCTTCAAGATTCAGGCGCAACCCAAGGTCGGAGGAAGTGGGAGGGGGATGAGGCGGTGTTGGGAGGGGGTGGAGGGGAGGTCAGAGGGGCAATGGACGGCGGCTATGAGCCGGAGAGCCGCCGGCTGGCGTTGAACTGTCCTTATTCCCCTACTTACTATGACCCACAAAACCATTTATTTGAGCTTTTAACAAGATGAGAAATCCTTCTTCAGTATGATGAACAATGATATAAACATTTTGACTGTTGTATATGAGGCAAAAGCTCAGTATGAGCCAAATACTCGACACGTGCTTCTTCGAGACCACTCGACGACGTTCGGGTTTAACTTCGTGAACGCTCGGCATTTTCCGGCGAAGAGGCGTGTCGCCATACTTCACCGCTGCGCCTCACACTTTACAAAAATAATTAATTTGCTTGTTTGGCACCGACTCAAAACTACTTAGGTATACTTACATTAATTTAAGAACTGAGTTATTAAGGTTAATAAAAAACTCTAAATTATTACGAAAATATATACTTAGGTATACTTACATCAGTTTAAGAACTTAGTTATTAAGGTTTAATTAAAACGGTTTATTATTTTTTGCTTTTCAGTTTTTTCGGCGGTTCAATTTTTTTGTTAAAAAGTTTTTATACGTTTTGTTTTTGCGTCAACTTCAAAAATTATGTTTAAAAGCATTATCGATGGTGTTTAAAGAATAAAATTATTTTTCACTTTTTAGAGCAATTTTGATGTCGGTTCTATTTTTTTTTTTTTCAAAAATTTTTTAATCATGAATTTATTCGAAAATATTTGAGTATACGATGACTTTTGTGGTGTGTTATTTCTCTGTCCCTTCGTTTTTTGACCCATTTCAAAATCAAGATCCGTCAATATTTTGAAAATACTACTGGGCTTTATTTAGAATGACATAGGAATGAAGTGAAAAAAATATTGGACTTTGAATTCAGTTTTGCGTTATTTTGGTTTTACTAAAAATTTTCAAAGTGTACGAACACTTTTGGGAGCCACTGTATATGTCTATTTGAAGATATTAGAAGAGAATTAAAGGATTTTACCCTCTGTGGAAAAATTAATGAATACCGCATTGATTGGAAAGATCATATGCAACGTATGAAAAAAGGGTGACTTCCTAGTGTGACCTTTTATGATATGACAAAAAGCAAGCTAGATCAAGGCAGGTCTAGAACACGGTGGCTCGACCTATAGCCCCTATATATACACGAGCCGGCGCATCAGCTTAAGATCAACCATTTTGGATCCGAGCGCGTGTTTGTGTGGTTGTCTTTTCTGGTGAGTGATCGCGTTCGGTGACTTTTCACTGCGAGTAATTATTAGTGACATGTGAATTGTTAATTTAAATAAAATGGTATTTTCGACCAATTTGGCAAAACCTGAAACTTTGCTGTGGAAACCATAGACTAATAATAAGAGTAGACCGAGCTTTCTCATTCTTGCTGATGAAGAAAATTGGTTCATAGATGTATCATGTGACTAGTGGAAGGGATTGGCGAAGACTTTGGCAGCATGGTTGCTAGATGGCAGCATTATCTACAGTTTGGCACTCGACATGTATTTTACGACAATGTGTTTTCATTAAAAAAAACTTCCAGGTGCAGAGATTGAACTGTTTTTCTTTTAGTTATGCATTGTTTTGACATTAGTCATTAGTTTTTGATCACAGTTTTCAATAACTTTTAATTCATTTGGAACTGCTACGTCAGCGTTGGCGTGAACGTAATGGCGTAAATGTTTTGCGTTAACGCAAAAATGTACTAATCGGTATCTTAAATTGAAACTGTAGGTAAAAATCTTACCGTTTGCTGATTCTTCTTGGTCGCTTGCATCTTTTATTGCTTAGAGAGTTATTGAAATTGACTAAAGAAAATGCACAATACTATCTACACGAAAAACTCACTATATTAACAAAATATTTACAACTTAGAATAACAAATTTACAAACCGGACTCCATAAAAGATCATTCTTCCGCGTTCCATAAATTCTATTTATTTTATTTCGCGCTGGCGTTGATCGTCTGCTACAATTAACGCCCGCTGTTGCTAGGATATCCACCAGTCACATGGTTTGGTTTATGAGCAGCAAAAGGGTTGCCATAGCTCGGTCTACTCTTATTATTAGTCTATGGTGGAAACCCTTAGCTACGCAACAATGGAAAATCCGATCCAAAATGGCTAAACTTAAGCTGATGCAACGGCCTATTTATATAGCGGCTCCACTTGGACCGAGAAGCAGGAATAGGATTTTAGAGTAAAGCTTGTTGATGGTGATCTGTCTGTCTATGACGACAATAACTGCACGTGTCAAAAATTTCGAAGTGAAGCTTTTTATGCGAGGGATTTGAAATTCTGATCGGCAAACTTTTGTGTGTTTTAGTGACGTAGTATTTTGTGCAACGAAAAGTTGCACATGCGCTCTTCTCGCTTTCTTTCTTTCTCGTTGTCCGTGATTGCGTTTACAGCGTTGAGCACAGCTGTTCGTTACCAACAAAGCATACGTTGAAACACGTGTGTATGTATATCCAACGCATTTCGAGTAGTATCGTGTTTTCGTTGTTTATAATCTATTTTCTTCATTAAAATATACAATTTTGTTGGGAAATATGTCTGAAATACCTTGGCTTAGAGGAAGAGACTCGATCCGGGGTCCGATGGGCTCAAAGCTTGCTCTGCAGATTAAGCCACTGTGATTGTCAGTCCGACTTTGTGCTGTGCGGCAATGTTGGTATGTGTACGAAAACGATAATTTCTCTTCTTAAGAACGAAGAGGATACACAGTAAGGGGCGTACACGGGGGAGGGGGTGAGAAGAGACACCTGTTGACCCGAGTCAGAAGGGGGCCCGAGATTTTTAAAATGAGGGGTGAAATATATATAGGGACGTAGGGGTAAACAATATGGAGGAGTGCCCGTAAAAGTCATTTCTGACAGGTCCTAAAATTTCTCTGCACACATTGAGACATAGGTGTATAATTTTATTTAAATTAATGAATGATAAACACAGTATATATTATTCAAAAATGATTGAATCAAAATGTTTCCCTGTGAGGATTACTCATTTTCATTTGAAGCAACAGGATGCATAAATAATTTAAATTATAAACTCCTTAATTAAATATTCATTATCTGTTGAAAATGCCGAAAGTGCCGGTATTTTATATTCTTAAATGCTGATTTTATGAAATCGCAAAGTAGGACGAAATGGCGGTATTCGGAGTACCGGTACTGCTAACCCTGCGCAGCAGTATAGACAGCTTTACGGGTCAAAGGAAATACAAATTATTAGCCATATTTTTTTTATGCTCAAAATAATTGGGTTGTAATTAATGAATGGCATTCTTGTCATTTAAGCATAGTATTCATTTCTCAAATTTTAGATAGAAAAAAGGTTAAGGAGAATGGGGATAACTAAAGTAAGAAAACTAGTTGTACATATTAAAGCATTGTTATACATTTTTTAGCATACTTTATTGGAGCAGGAGGCTGAAGGAAAAAACTTAAATCTCATTTCGTCAAGATATTTAACTATGGTTCTGTTATCATGGCAGATATAATTCTTACACTGCATATTAAAAACATGCAGTGTAAGAGTTAGATACAGATATGAGGATGTTAGTAAATGCATTTAAATTACTTTTACAGGCAATTAATAAAATTGAAACAAATTAAAAACTATCCACTTTTAAATGGTTTAATAATGACTAAAGAAGAAAAAATTAATAAATTCGTGGAATAAAAATAAAAAAACGCTTCCAACTCAAATAGTTTCCAACATTAAGAAGAATAGAAATACTTGCAGGATGCAAAAGAATTGGAATCTCAAAGTCAGCACGCTATTTTTGGCAATGCACCTGTTCGATATCAGCATGTATCCAAAACACCCCTTTTTTTTAGTTAGAAATGATCAAGCTCCTTTTAAACTACAAGAAATCTGTACAAAAGTTATCGCCCACCCCATCTACAATTTCTCGACAGATTTAGATCAATCTAAAAAAACAGAAAGCTTTTCAAAAAAAGTGTGTTAGAAAATATGTATAAACACAATGAATTTCAAAATATAACTCACAAAATCTCACTTCCAGTATTGTATGGATTAAGACAAAACTTTTTTGTTTGAATTCATTATTGTGGACTGTTCACAACATTAAAATATAACTCTTTGCACACAAATTAAATTTTATTTCAGAATCATTGAATGATTCTTTAGCAATCACTTTTAGTTAAAAGAATAATTTTAGAAAAAGCTCTGTGAAGAGCATTTCCATAAAAGTACTTACTATCACTGTAATATCTTTTTTACCAAATTCATCTTTAATCTTTGTGCCCAGCTCTCCCTCTGGGATTCTGAGATCATCACGGGTGTCACCTTTGTCGTTCATTAAAGTCACAAAACCATCATCACTAATATCAATGAGCTGTGAAGATTAATGTAAACACATTAGTTTTCTCATAAGAAAATTTACGCAGCATATTACTATTACAGTGTGAGATGGGTTTACATGCATCGTAATAACTGCCTAATTGTCTAAAGTCAAAACATTAGTTTATTGTTTTAAAATATGCTTCAAGAAAATCCTCTTAAATAAATTAGAGGTTTTTTTATAAACCATAGCAAACATTTTTGGCTTCAAAATATGCCCACTATTCCACGGGAAAAGACTTGAAAACGTATAATGACCAATTAAAAGTTTAATTTTAATACTTTTTCTTGCCACAATACTGTCTTTTACATAATATTTAGATCAGTGGTTACCCAACTTTTCTGATTCCCAGCACCTTTTAAGAGTTTAAAGGTGGCTATTTGTTATTATTTTAAAATTTCAAGAAAACCCATTAAAAGCTTTTAAATTACTAATGCAGAAGGGGCAGTCCACGGTATTTTTGACATTATGTAGAGAACGTAACATGACCTTTTTTTGCCATAACTTTTTAATTTACCGTTTGATTTGCAAATTATTTTATTTTGAGCTGGTGTGTTGGTAGGAAAAGATCAAAATAAAATAATATGCTAATCAAACAGTAAATTATTATGGCAAAAAAGGTCACGTTACGGACTTGACATAAAAGTCAAAAATATCTTGGAATGCCCCAGAAACAAAAAGTAGAAAGTACCTGAAAATCACAACGATTAACATTTGGAACGTCTATATTATGTGTAGATGGACATAAATCTTCATATTTCTTATTAGGAAAAATATCAAGTCCTACAAGATGTACCTGAAATAGATAAAAATTTATAATGTATTACAACTTAAAACATTTAAAAATATGGGAGAAACCTAACCTGGCAACATTGTGAAGGCTACACAGATCCTAATCACAACATCACGACACTGCCAGATTAGGTTTACCCAGATAATAAAGGCAAATATTGCTATATATTTCCATAATTGGGATTGTGGTACAAGCACCAAATTTTAGACAAGTTTTTTTGTACCTTACACATAAGTGAACCCTCACTTATGTGACCAAATGGGACAATAAAATTTTTTTGTAAAGTGAAAACCCCAAAAATATGCTTAAACCTGAAAAGTTAACACTAATAATATTAATATTACACTACTAACACTAATCAATTAATATGCATATAATTTCTGTTCATTTATTGTAACTAAATAAGAATGTAAAAACCGAAGTTGTACGTTTTGTCATCTTTTATGCACTTCAGTACGTAAGCCATAAATATTTTACTATGGGGTGACATCAATAAAAACTAGAAAAATATAAGTTATAAAATATTTTTAGTCCATAAATCTTTGTTTTATATGTATGTCCCTAAGTATTTGACTTTCCCATTGAGTTTATTTTCTACTATTGTATTTAATAGTCTAATCATGCCCAATAGCTTAGTCACAGTGTTAAGTTTTAATACTTTTAAGTAAATTATGATCTAAAACTAGCTACAAAAATGTGTAATTATTATTATTTTTTTAAGATTAATGAAATTCTCAAGATAATGATTCTATTCTAATCAAATTATTAATTCATAATAGATAATGTATTGAAATATACTAATATTATTACACCATAACAATAAATTTATGTATGTATAATCAGCTTATTTTTCATTTCGTCCAGTTTCTTCTGGCGTCCCGGACTTTTGAAAAAAGGTGGGCAAAATAGCAACCCTGCCTTAGTTAGAGTGAATAAATTGCTGGTCAATATTATGTGTTGCCATTCATCACTTGAGCGTAAAGAAAAAATTCTTGCATCAGGGTTTAAGCTGGGTTCAAAAGTTCTTTAGCATAAAAGCTAAAATTGATGGGAAAATGTTAGCAAAATGCTAAAATGTTACACATTCTCATATATTTATATATGCCTCAGTGTGTTTCATCTCCAGTTGAAAATAAAATTCATATTTCATTTGTGACATCCTTGAAGAAATAAGTACAACAGCAATTTTTTTAAAACATAAAATAAAAAAAGAAAACAGGATCAGTGTTTAGAACGTTGCAGTCCCCTCTTCTTAATAAAGCAGTTTTTGGGGGGACATAATGCTGGATAAGACTAATAGTTATTGAACTTAATTGTAGCTTAAACATCTTAGCTAAGATTTAAAAAAGATTAAGTTGATTATCGCCATGCACGCTTCCTCTCTAGGATCATACATTTCTTCTTTATTTAAAAAACTAATTTATTTTTTATTTGAACAAAAAAGAGAAAATGCATTGCTTAATTTTCGCATATTAGATAGTGTGTTCGCATTTTGCGAGAAATGCGACCGTAGCGGAAACCCTGTCTTGCATACGTTGTTTTTGTGACTTTAATACTTTTTTTTTTTACGCTGTCGCAAGTAGGGTATGTTTATTTGATAGTTGGAAGTTTTATATTTCTAACAGAAAAGGTTCGCCTACTTAGGAACCCAATATTATTGAATAATTTGGCATGATTAAGTGCTCTTTTTAGAAAAAATATTGTTTATACAGAAGTTTTACGTATTAGCTGAATTTTGCAGTATCATTTCATTCAGGAAACTTAATTTTTCTGGGATATTGGCAATCTTGATCCATGGGCGTTAAATTTTTGGCACCAACGCCTGCGGGATAATTGTTTTTGCAATGCATATGTAAACAAATAGTAGGGAAATATCTATTTGCACTGGGTTATCACAAAGCAGGTTGCTGTCCAAGAATAAAGTCATGCTTTAGCGAAATTATAAAAGTTGGTGACAAGGGGGAGGAAAGAAATGACAAAAGAGACATACAATGGGGAGAACATGACATCGCAATTTTTTCCCCATAAGAACTTTTTCCAGTGAAACATTTGCGAAAAATAGAAGGGGTATGGTGAAGTGGGAAACTTTAAGACAAAGGGAGGAGGGGTTCAAATATGTCGGAAAAAAAAGCACGACATCAGTTAATCACAGCCATTAACCTAAACAAATCACAAATACAAACTTTTTTCAATTGCACTATTATTGCGATGTCCAGAGCTTTCGAGTGGACAGTTTTCAGTGCAGCAAGTAGGGTTAGATCATTTGACTGTTCGAAATTTTACACTTCTAACAGCAAAGGTCAGGGTAACTTAATCAATGATAGTCTACTTCTTTTAGAAGTTTTTTTTTTGCATTTGTCTTACACATAAAGTGAGTTTTACGGTATCATTTCATTTGAAAAGATTTCAATAATTGGGAAATTAGTGATGTTTATCCACTGGAGCTGGCACCAATGCCAGCGAGAGAAATGTTTCTCCTTTGCATACATGAACAAAGAGTAGAGATTTATATAAGGTTATCAGAGGGCAACATGGCACCCAAAAGGAAATTATTCCTGCCAAGAATTTAATGGCTATGTCAATTTCCCAATAATTGTAATGTCCCCTTAATTTATTTTAAGATTAACATACACAAAGCTTTGGTTCTATCAGGCCTTTTTTGATGCAAAAGCCTCAATAGGCTATGCTGCTGCGCCACATACAGAAAGCAAAATTGGAATAAGTTATTACTATTTGGTATTGTGAGTACATGTAAAAATTGTGTTCCCACATGTATGGTAAATGAATGTATAAGAGTAAAAATTAAAAAGAAACAGGAAAATCCATATAAGTTTTCTCAAATATTCAGTAATAAATGTTAGGGTGGATCGAAAAAAAAACGAAATTTTGAATCTTGATTTGGAATACCCGCCAAAAGCTGTGCATGTGTAAGTACAATGCACTTTTGAAATATTATTAAGTTTGAAAAATTTCTTAAGGGTCCTACCAAGGCTAGAATTTCTCAAAAAATAGAAAAAAAGGATAATTTTCCAAAATTTTTATGAAAATACTAGTGTTCAAATATCATTAAAATTATTTACTTTCTTTGTTGCATTAAGTTTGCACATAAGCTATAATGTTTCGCAAAAATAACCAGAACCTGACTTGGATCTTTGCACATTGCAATATTTCTTCTTTTAAAGCAGTCATTTTTTCCGCAAGAAAGTGCAGAATGCAGTTTTAAATTGAATTGAAAATATACTTTATTACAATAACAGTCCAGCACCCATTACAAGGAGATGGCTGCATTTCGAGTTGCATTCTACCCTTCCCATCTGCCAAGCCATGTGTATCAAGTATAAATATATTATTCATTTTACATTAGAAGTAAACTATCAAAATGCTTTTTTAGTATTAACTAGAAAAGCGAAATAAAGAGCATTATGTGCAAATAATGTATATACACACACAGTTGCTCCAATATCTAAGCAACAATATTGCCCCACCCGTAAAATATTCTCTTAACAATAATAATCACTGATGAACGAAGGTACACCAGAGAATTTGCCTTGCGGATAATTTTGAAGGCCAGTGAAGTAGCTTCTGTTCATGAAGAAATAAAACACTTCAGTACTCCAAAGATCAACTTTAATGCATCAGACTACTCTGACGTTATCAACTGGCAAGAATGTGAACCCCTAACAGCTAATAATTGCTACCCCCCAATTTTTGCTGGCACATTTAAAGAAAGACTTCAAAAATCGATTGAAAGTACAAACCACAATATAGGGTTCGTTCAGTTTTCCTGACAGACAGTTTCCCACTCAGGCAATAGAACGCTGTATTGAGGTGATGACAGAAGCTTCTTTGTCTGTAATTGGTCAATCGGCATGAGACGACTTCAAACGAGCAAAATTCAAATCTCGAAGCATCATGTCATCGTTTGAATCAAAAAAAGATTTCAAAGTGGTTTCATAAACATAAGTCGATGTAACGAACTGACTTTTTTTGTGACTTTAACTAACTGATACTTTTAAAGTTCCTCATTTTGTGAAATATTGTTCATATATATTGGTTTGACAACGTGTGCATAAATACATATTCTTTGTACACAATGTTCTTCACTTTGTCTCTTTAGTTTATACTAATACAGTCAACTCTACATAGCTCGAAGTCCAAAGGGACTGGCTAAAACGTTCGAGTTATTAGTAGTTTGCGTTATGGGAACTTGCCACAACAGTCTCAAGAGCTTGGGACCCAATAAAAACCTCGATATAAAGAAATATTCGAATTATAAGCTTCGAGTTATCGGGATTCGACTGTACATCATGTTGATAGTTACTTTAAATGCAAAATTATTAATATTTATACTTAATACATGTGGCTGGGCAGATGGGAAGTGCAGAATGGAACTCGAAATGTAGCCACCTCCTTGAAGTGGGTGTTGGGCTGTTAATATAATGAAGTATAATTTCACTTCCATTTAAAACTGCATTCTGCAATCTTTGCAAAAAAATAATGACTGGACTACAAACGAAGAAATTTTTGCAATGTGCAAAAAAACTTAAAATAAGTCAGTTTTTGGTTAGTTCCAAATTTTACGGTTTTTGTACGAACTTAATACTGAAAAGAATGTAAATAATTTGGAAGATACATGAAAAGAGTGTTAAAAGGAAGCATTTTAATGGTGCTAGAACAAACATTTTGACCATTAGTATTTTCATAAAATTTTTGGAAAACTGACCCTTTTCCTAGTTTTTGAGAAATTCCAGCCCTGGTAGGATCCTCAAGGAGCTATTGAAACTTAATATTTTACACGCGTATTGTACTTACACATGCAGCTTTTGGCGGGTATTCCAAATTAAGATTCAAAATTTTGTTTCGATCAACCCTGATGAATATGGTCGAATTTCAACCGCTGGCACACCTACTGTAGATGAACGCGGGAACAGTGTTTGCAGAAAACTTTCGGCTCTGCAGAAATTTTTTTTTAACTACTAATGTTAATTGTTTTAAAAAAGAATTAAAAAAAAAAATTCACATTTTCTTCCGAATCTTGTGCAGAATCAATCTAAAAAATAATGCTTTCTTGAAATCTTAATCATAGTACGCTAATTACTTAAAGGAGTAAACAATGGCACATGGAGACTGTCTTCAGTATGAGAGGGAGAGAACAAAAAAGCAGATAATCAGTGGCAGCGTATAGTACGAACCTCATTAGTTTTAAACTTTTTAAACAGACAATCTGCAGGAAAATACGGTATAAATCTTTGCAAAATACTTAATTTTAAACAAAAAAAAAAGTGACTTATTTACAAAATTAAATATCTTCATAATTTTTTCAAAAAGGTAGGTAGCACGTTTTATCAGATAATGAACTTTTTCACTATAAAATGAAAATGATAATGATCATGTGATTGATTTTGGGCAAAAAATAATGGTTAAGGCAGTTTCTTCAGTTGGTGAGTAAGCTTATACTAAGTTACTGCACAAATTTTTTAAAATGATTTTAAAACCTTTCCCCCGCCCTTTTCATATTTTAATATAAATTAAGGATGAATCAGGCAAAATAACTTTTCGCAGAAAATTTTCCAGTTAGGATTTATGTTCTAAAAAAGCCTTTCATTTTATCCGAGTTTGTAAATAACTACTACTCACAAAATCAAGTAGGAGAAAATAAAGAAATTCAAACATTTACAGCATGCAAAAGGATTGAAATTTTGAATCACTGCATACAAGATGGGTCAAAGTTCGAGTCTGTAGCTGAGAGAAGTTAATTTAGTTTTCAATAAAAAACTTCTCACTTTATGAATTAAAATTTATACTCAGAGCCTTTGAATTTAGAATTTAATACATTGTCAATTCTATAGACTGATTTTATATGTACTAGAACTGAAGTAACTCTCCCCTCTCCCACACAGAAGAGAAATTCTCACTCTGTTAGTGGAAAAATGTAAATGACAGAAAATATTCTGTTATAAATTCTTATATATTTTCCAGTCATCTCAAATTTTGCAGCAGAACAAATAATTTCGGAGACATTGTAAACACTTACAAAATGCTTTTAGTGAGGACAACAATGATTGTTCATGAATCAAATTGCACAGCTGGGCAATTCCATGAAAAGTGAAACCAGTAGGTCAAAATTTCATATTGCAGTTATTTTGCTATATTATACATCACTGTAAAGCTTGCAATGTGTATTTTCCGAATATTGCATTACTTTTTTAATAAAAATTAAATAATAAATTTTTTTCCTAGTTGGAAGTATGATAGTCGGGTCTTCAAAACAATCAGAAAAAAATACCCCATTTTCAAATGCTTATTTCTAATAGCAAAATAAAAATAAACAAAATTAATTGCAGTACAGCTTAAATTATTAACATAATACTATAATAACATGCATTTATTTTTATTTTTTTACAAAATGAAATCAGGCAATTAAAATTTTTAAAAAATGAAGTTTAATGTTATGTCCGTAACAAAAATTTAGCAAAAGTTATTGTTGCTTCCTAAAAAATCAAAATTAAAAGAAATCCTTTTTTGTCCTTTTAGCAATTCATCAGAGTAATTGTTTACCATAGTTTAAAACATTAGAATTTCTTTAGTTTTTAAAAAAATGGCGTTACAGACGTAACATTTTTTGTTACGGACGTAACAAAAAGCAGTACGTTACGTCCGTAACACATGTATATTTTCAATTAAAAAAAAAAAAAAAATACAGGATAGGCAATGAAAATATAGGGTATGACATGTAATATGATATAACAAAACTTCTGATACTGCGATTTTCAAAATTTTATAAATACTAGTGGATATTTAATTTCATTTTTTAAAATTATTGAAATACACATCGTCGCCTCAGAGCAACATTAAGACATCTAATCCTAGGAATAAGACAAGATATCCTACTGTTGCTCTGAGGTGTTCCTCTCAATGTAAGATTTTTTTTGTCCTCCAAATCCTAATTCAATTGGTGTTAATAATTCTAGATTAGCAATTAATGCTTAATAACATGCATTAAAATATTCTAGAGGGTTCCTTAATTTCTTAAACTTTGCTTCATCAATGCACTATGACACAAAAAAAAATAGTGTTCTCCCAGTAGATTTTTGTGAAAATTCCTTGATCATTTAACACGATGAAATCCAAAGCATTTTGTGCGTAATTTTTATCAATAAAGTTTTTTTTTTAAATTTATATTACAGATATTAATTATAGTTTTTCTCTTCAAACTTCTATCATTCTGAAAGCATAGCCAAATTGATATTACTTCTTATTTAAAAACTAACTTAGAGATAAGAATTTGTCCTGTTTAATAGTTTAAACCAAAGTTACTGAGTTACTTTTTATTGTTATTTACTCTCCACAAAAAATAATATTTAGATTACTGTTTCATTGATGCGTTGAATATTTTATAGTTTTAAAACTTAAATTAAAAAGCATAATTAGATTACAGTTAAAAATACTAAATATTAAACTAGCTACATCTGATCCTCAGATAAGGCAAATTTAGTTTTGAAGCAAGATTTAGATTACTTAGGCAAATGTTGGCCAAAATGCATTTTTCCGATGTCAGTTTTGACAGTTTTTTTTCCGCCTTTGGCAAAAATGTGCCAATTCTTCTAAAAAGCGATCGAAATCAAAGGCAACCGTTAAACTTTAAAAGAAATTTGGCAGTTATTTGTTGAGAGATAGAGAAAATCATCGAAAATTCTTAAAACTGTAAAAGTTCTTCCTTGTAGAAGACCCCCCCCCCCCCCCGCTCTCCCTCCATGTTCATGTTAAAAATTTATTTGTAACTGAATAATTCCACTTTTGTTTTGCTTAATTTTCCCTTGGATAATTTCACTTTTTATGACGCACCAATTTATATTTTATATTTATTTACATGGTGGTATATGGACGGGGGCTGCTCCCTACCTCCCCAAATCTTTAAAAACTATTAAAGTGTAACTTAAATGGTCAAAATAATGTGTTAATCTAGACCAATGCACTCTCTTAACAAAAATTATTAGTATACATAAGCTTTTATTTGCTTTGTGCAATTAGTATATCAGACATGTTACGTACGTAACACTTTTTTATTACGTCCGTAACAAATACAGTGAAACCTCCCTTAACGGACACTCCCGAATAACGGACACCCCTAATTAACGGATATTTTTGCAAGTCCCAGTCCCTCAATATAGGTCATTCCATGTAATTCACTCTGAATAACGGACACTCCGAATAACTGAGTTATTTCACAAAAAATTTCCCTTGCGATCGTAGCCCTTCCGTTTTTTTTTTCTTTTCACAGAATATCTTAGTAACTGCTTGCCTTACAAAGCTTTTCATCCTCCACAACTGATATTGCCCCTCCCCTCCCCCCGTCGTTTCCTTATCACTGTTTCTTGGAATTAAAAGGGTGGTAATGGGCAGAAGCAGCGATTGGGGCTTAAAAGTTGGGGGCAGAAAAAAATAAAAAAAGAACTAAAAGACATGGTACTTTTTGCGAGCAGCAAAAAATAAAAATGAAAAAAAAAAGTCATAATTTTGTTACAGCTAGTTTTGATAGTATTGAAGCAGATAAGTGAAAACTGATGTCAGCCTAACAATTAACGTACGTTTTTCTTAAGATTTTAATGAATTTTGTACACAATAACTATTCAAAAGTTAAGATAAAAAAGGGGAAACTGGTTGCTTTTTCTAACTGGGGCTCTCGGGAGATGCAATTGAGCAGACCGGCGCCGGTAGTAGTCGGCTTTATGGCGCCGTGGTTTCGTTGGGTTGTTTAATTTTTAGATATGAAAAAGATTTGCCCATATTCAAGGTCATATTGCCAACTGTCAATCATGCAATAGTGATACTCCAGATAAAATAAATAAATTAACCATAAAAAGTAGAGAATTTCCGGAAGCACTGGAATACAGTAAAGAATTGAAAAACTTTTTCCTGAGCAAAGGGTAAACTGAAAGACTTGCTAAGGTAAATGATTTAAATATTTATATTCAGAAACAGGCTTGTAATGCAAAAAAGAGATGTCAAACTGTTTTAACTGATTACTTTGATTGATTAAATGCTTTTTAAGACAAGTGTGTGCTGTCAGTATACCTTTATTAAGAAAAAACAGATTAATTACACTTGACGTAAAATGTAGTAAACCTTTCGCAATTGTTTCGATTGTGTTCTAAAAAGGGAACAACAGCCCATTTTGAAAAAGGTAAATTAAATAGCTCCTCCTAATAGCGGACACCTCCCAATAACGGACAAAACTTCTAGTCCTTTGACTGTCCGCTATTCGGAGGTTTCACTGTATATAAATTTATATCATAAATTTTACAAACAGTATCCATGAAAACTTTATTGTTTTAGAAAGCTTAAAATCTCTAGAACAAGTATTTCAAAGAAAATTTTAGAAATCTATGAATAATTCACAGGAATATTGGCAATTGTATGACAATGTATACATTTTGCTGTTTTCTGAGTTACTTCTGTAACAGGTAGTTTTTAATTTTTGTTACTTTTTCTAATAAAACAATCTGCACCCAAATTTTTGATAGCATTAATAACACCCAACTATACAACAGAAAAAAAAATTGTAGCTTTTTATGAAACCAAATTGAAATTATGAGTGTTTTAAAGTCTGTGATTGTTACGTCCGTAACGGTGGAATTGCCCAGCTATAGGATCTTTCAATTATTTGACTGTGAAATGTCATAAATATAATGAATTCAACAGCTCTCATTTGTCTTGAATTCTGATTTTAATTTCAAGATTTATCGTTATGTATGGGATATTTCAGTCAAATACCGAGGAATGACCATTTCAGTAATTAATCAACCAACAAATGCCATCTTTGCAGGAATTATGACAAACAGCAGCACAGCGGGAATAACCTTCTGGAAGAAGTCTTAAGGGGCATTCCACGGTATTTTTGACATTATGTAGAGTCCGTAACGTGACCTTTTTTTGCCATAACTTTTTAGTTTACTGTTTGATTTGCAAATTATTTTATTTTGAGCTGGTGTGTTGGTAGGAAAAGATCAAAATAAAATAATATGCTAATCAAACAGTAAATTAAAAAGTTATGGCAAAAAAGGTCACGTTACGGACTCTACATAAATGTCAAAAATACCGTGGAATGCCCCATAAGCAAAAAATTCTTTACAAGTACAGAAACTCATGCCTTACAGTTATCTGTGAATGGTAAATATTTTAAGAAAAAAAAAATTTACAAGGCGGCATCTGAATGAAGTGTACGTAGGCACAAAACTTTAAAAAAGCAATATCCCATTTTAAGCTCGGCCACAGATCAGTCTTTCGAGCTTAGCACGACAGTATTGGGAAAGTCACTAATGTAAAAACCAAGGTCCTTGAAGCATTTGTCACACTCAAAACCTTGCTTCTCTGAACTGCTTGTATCCGAGCAAAATGTCTAACATGCAGAAAATGTGACAAAGGAATACATACCTTGGCATGTCCATGTTTTCCTGTTTTTGAAGTACTCATTTCCATGATTTTACAAGGACGAGCTTTTAACATAACAAAACCATTTTTTCTTAAAGACGAGCACTGCACTGGATATGTTGCAGAAGCTCCAGCATTAGCTGCAGAATAATCTTCTTCTCCTTCCATTTTGTGAGCTAGGATTTAGAATGTCTTTTAGTAAAAACTTTATGAAAAAAAAAGCATTTACTAGAGAAGAAGAGAGGAAAAAAAGGAACTTCTAAGAGAAACAATTTTATTATTTATTTAGAACTATGAGTGAAACAAGGCAAAAACACACTAAATTCGCGTTTTTTGGAAAATAACACGGCCGTAAAATACAATTATTGACAGGGAAAATTAACATTTTTCAAAACCTTTGAAATTACTCTACTTTTATCAATGTTATGAATAACTATTAACTGTAAATAAGTGTCCTATTAAGCCTAAAGATATTTCAACCAACATGCAACGCGGCAACACGTTATACGAGTTACCGATTAAACTTGATAATAACTGCTCGACTTTAAACAAAACTAATTACTAAAGATTCAAGAAGATCTAGTATAGAAAATTTAACTTTTGAATACGTTATTAATTACAAAAACATCACATAAGTAAAAACTCGTGGCATACATAAGGCTTAACTCTTAACATTATGAATCAGCCATGTTTTACTGCAAGGAAACGCCGGAAAGCTATAGAATTCCACAGGGACACAAAGTGTCAATAAGAACCTTTGTACGGACAAAAAATGAAGATAAAATTTACATTTTTAAAGTACTTACTTATGAACTTAGAATTTAATTACAACTAGAAGCTCCTACAACAAGATATGGTCTTTCTTACATGTGATTCCACCTGGTGAGAAGTTTAGGAAACATGCAGGAGGGGCTGAGTAGAGAAGTTGCTACCGTTGCACTTTCCTGCTCCAACAATTATAATTATATTCACATGCATAAATATGGTGATTTAAAATCTATAAGCATATTTTTGTTTGATAAAAAATGAGAGTTTTGGGTTTCGCCATCTTTCTTTGAATTGCTTAATATTTGTTACAGTAAGGAAGATGTAATCGACCAATAAGAAAACTCCTTTCATTGGGCTCGGAGCAATTTTTTTTTTTCACACTGCCGGTGCGGTGTGTTGTCTATGAATATCATACTCTAGTTGTGTTTGAGAAAAAACGTGAGCGAAGGGAAAGAGATAGAGCTTTGAAATTAAGCTTGTTTGTTTGCGGCTGGGCTGTTTTCAACAGAAATTCTATCAAAGCGTGGATGATGTCGGACACCAAGGAAGATCCAGATCTTTCCCCATCGTCCGTGCCCATCAACGCTTCAAAAAAATTAATCGGTAATTGATAATCCAAGTGTTTTATAACTGTTGTAGAACAGCCTTAGGCCTAAGAGCTGGAGTCACATTGCGGTTGTTGATGGCTTATTTCTACAATTTAATTATATACTCCCATTTCATCGTAAATTGTTTTCGCTCCAACACTGACAAAAAGAAAGAAAAGAAAGATTTCAAAGTTTAAACTCCAGACATATGATATAAAGTCTTTATCTTTTAATGTTATAAACATGAAATATGGTTACTCAAATTGCCAAGCGTAAATACGGAGAGTAATCTTTTTGCTCTCCAGTATAAAAAAGAAAAATAGTTGCTTGTTTTGCATAACATTTAGAGAGAATAACGTAGATCATAAGACATTTCATTTTTCGAAATTAACCTACTACTAAAATGACTAGTTCTAAAAATAAGTAAAAGTGATTTTAGTATAACTCTAATGTAATATGGAAATTTTTGTTATCCAAATTTCATAATGCACATTTCCCGATCAAAAGAATAGCAAATATGTGTACATTTTACAAAAATTTTTACTTGAATCTTTTTTTAATTGTAAAAATCTGAAAACGAGCTAAAATTTAAAAAGTATTTAGAAATTTCACATTATTGTTAGGCTTTTTAAAGATTTCTATATTTTAATAATGTACTAACTAAACCTATGCTATTTAATAAGTTATGATTTCATTCTGGAAGTTTACTTATAACCAAATGCTTTAAATAAATATTTGAATATGACTACAGTTGTAAAATAAAGTATGATTTGGCTATTCTGGAGTTATGTTTGGGAAGTTTCCATAAACTGCTTAGATTTTTTCCAAAGACAAAGCTTTGTACTGGAAATTTCAATATGCTAGATTTTAATGTAATGATTAAATCTTATAAGTTTTATTGTATCCACATTAGGAATTTGTTTTTTTTACGTCACAAAATTTCTGATATACATTGAAATTGATGGATCAACTCTAATAAAATTACATTAAGTGTAGGCTTGCCAGACACCCCGGTTTTTAGACAAAATCCCTGTGTCCCTGCCGGTTTATTTCATGTCCTGGTGAAAAATAAACTTAATTATAGATGACCAAAAAGTCTAAAATATATTAACTGTGAATGATAATTTAAAATAATTAGGTACTAAAATAATTTTTGCAGCCTGGGTATGTTTTTAGTCATCTTA
This sequence comes from Uloborus diversus, assembly GCF_026930045.1. Taxonomy (NCBI): domain Eukaryota; kingdom Metazoa; phylum Arthropoda; class Arachnida; order Araneae; family Uloboridae; genus Uloborus; species Uloborus diversus. The sequence goes on along the minus strand of NW_026558471.1, from coordinate 139,808 downwards.
AGAGTGAAGAAGCTTCTTTCATATGATGCAGTATTCGTTGGTATGCATACGAAAGTATAATTATAAAAGATTAAGATGTTATTGGGATGTAAATGCTTACAAATAAAGTATAGTAGCCTTGAAAACAATTATAGAGCAGAAATAAGTACTAGGTTACACTTCCAAGGTATGCATAAGTTTTTTAAAACCAGGCATTAATGGATGGTAAAGGTCTCCTCTTATTTATGCCTTTGAAAAAAATGCATCAATGACATAATTTTTGTCTAATTAATCTAATGTCCCTTTCAATGTTCAATAATGCAATGTCTGGTAATATTTCTTGTCCATTTGTGCAGCATAGGTAAGTTTTTAGTGTTTTCAAGTCTCAGGAGAAGCTTCTTTCACATGAGGCAGTGTTCGTTGGTATGCATTAGAAAATTGAAAAAAAGATAAAGACATCATTATTATGTGAATAAGATCTTTTTTTTTCTGAAAATTAATGCTTTATGTCGGGGCTCGAAAATTATATTGCCCAACATGCGCGGGGCATGTAAAAATTCCAATCAGGCATGAATCTTTTACCCTTACTCACCCAGCTGGACTTGTAATTTTTCTATCAAATGCTTCTTCCTAAAACCTTATTACGTATTTTATTGAGAAAAGTACTGGAGCTCAAAATTTTATTTCAAATGGTACACTGCTAAAATCTTATTTGGACAAACAAAATCATTAGACATCACATACAGCTGTTAAAATTATTTTTTTTTTGTCCCATTCGACAATTTCAAATGTTTTTATTTTTATACCAATAGAAAAAAACTGGCCTTGTACAAATTTCATTTGGGCTTGTAATATTTAGATAAACATGCCCGGCTGGGCATGTAAAACGACAAAGATTTTTCTAGTCCTGCTTTATGTTATGTTTTAAAAAACATTGCTAGCCACAACTTTTCCTATCTTTCTGGCAGAATTTAAATCCCTTTTCAGAAAAACATCTTTTGAGGCTGTCAAAAACTCGATCCAATTTTTAGCATCTTCCTTAGAATGAAAATGCTGCTCCACCAGGCAATGTGTTATTGTTCAGGACAAATGATAGTCGATCATGGACGAATTTGAGGGGAGGCAATGCCCCCCAGTTTTGGAAGGACTTTATACATAGTAACAACACACCTTTCAAAATCTTTTTTAATGATTTTTTTTTTCTTTTTTGAATAGTTCAGATGTGAAAATGAAGAAAATAGCGAATCTCCTTTCCTGATGGGGGAGGAGGGGGGGGGGCAACGTACACTGTATTACAAGTACTAAAGCTCTCACTAGGTAGCTGAAATGTGTTAAAAATGACTATTTTGAACTGAAAACTTCTGATTGAGCTATGCGTTCAGCTGCAATACTTGAAACAATCAAAGATTATTTCAACAAATTAGAAGCTAAAAAAGATTTAAAAAATCCGGATTTACCTATAAACTAAACAAGATACAGCTTAGGGCACCCACTTTGTTCAAGGCCCTCAACTCCCAAAAATTTTGTGATTTGTTCCAAAAAAAGGAAAAGCTCTTGAAAAAATTAATTTCATTTTAAATGACTTTTTATCAGTTGTCTTAAATTTCTTCCACTTGTTATCCGTGTAAAAAATAAGGCAACTCCCCACGCTTTTTTTCTATTACAGTAAAATTAAGTGTTTGGATGACAAGTATATAAAGTAATTGACCAAAGATTATTTTTAACTCTTTAGTTCATTTTGCTACAAAATCGTGTTTTTTTAGTTTTTTAAACTATTATTTATAATTGAATGTATCTTAGTATTCTATTGCATTATTTGCCTCAGACATTTTGAATGCTTTCTGGTAAATTCATGTGCAAACATTGTTACACTCCACAGCTCTGATTTGTACGTTGTACGTAATTCTAATAAGCCACTGGCTATTTGTTCAAAGGAAAGTTGGACCCACAAACGTACAAGTTAAGCTAATAAAAGCGTGTTAATTAGAACAAACCAATAACTTTTCGTTAATAAATTAATTTGATTATAGAATATTGCATTGTCATGGGATCTGAGTTTGCATTCCAAATTTTAAAAGAATCCGATCTCAAAAAGTGGGCGAAAATTCAGTTGCAAGAGTATGAATTTAATTTTGGTGTAGATGGATTAGAACGCACGCTCAATGATTCCCAGAGGTATACGTCAGGCGAAGACTCGCGCCTTTAGACCGCTCGGCCACGAACGCTCATAAAGTGGTGGAATGTACTAACAGTAATAAGCCATTAGCTCATAGTCCAAAGGAGAGTTACTCACAAACATACAAGTGAAGCTAATAAAAGCGTGTGAAAAAAAATCATAACTTAAAAAGTGTTTGTAATTATGGGACACCCTATTTTCTAGTTTTCTTAGTAAATTCAACACATGGTGTTTTTAAAATAAATCACCCCAACTTTCGTTTCACGTACTGGTTATCATTATACATGTACTGAATCAAATCCCTCCCATTGGTATTTTTACTGTGAATTGTATTTTATGCTTGTGTCTATATTTTTAAGACAAGGTGTAGTTTTCGTACATGCAAAAATATTTGCTTATTAGTAATTTAACCAATCTTCTAAATGTGTTCTGAGTTTTACTAAAAGATGTTTTAAACTAAAAATTAACAGGAATAAGTATAATTTATATATTTTTTCCACTTCGCATTTCCTAATTTCAGAATTTTTCTTAAAGTTGTTTTCCACTGAGTTTTCAAAGAAAAAAAGTGAATGAAAAACTGCTCTCAATAATATTTACTCACTTAATAATATTTTAAACAGTTACAATATCTTTTAATTTATTTTCCTAGTTTCAGAAGAGTTTTATTCGTTGTACAATAAATATATGAATTAAACTAAACTTTCAGTCAAAATTTGTACCAAATTAGCTGTTTATTATGTTACTGCATATTGCAAACAAATCTATATCTATTTCACTAAGTATTAGGGTGGGGCGAAAAATGAAAAGTTTTTCTGATCAACTAGTAATAGTTGCCAAAAGTTGTGGTACAGATGTGATATACCCCCCCCCCCTTGGCGAGGATAGAATTTTTAGCTCATTTCGAAAATCGCCAACGTTGGCGATAAAACTTTTTCCGGTAGCCCTAGTAACCCTGCAGAATATACCTGGGAAGTACAGATGTGAACTAATTCTTTTCGCACGTGTGTCCGTGGAGGTAGGTGCACATATGTTCCGCTCTTAGGGGGATTTTACGACGTGATGTTGTTTCGTGCAATATACCTTACAGGAATGCTTATTTTGTGTTAGTTTAAATTCAGTAGTTGTGTTTTGAAGTAAAAACATTAGAAAATGCCAGTTTCTTCAAACTTGAAGTTTAATTAAAAGTTAACTCCAACGTGGTGTGTATCTGTAACGTGCCATTGTCATATGATGTATTGTTTTAGACTGAGTGTGAATATTTATACCACATAAAAAGGTAAGTTCTTTATTTTAGAATTCAAAAAAAACCTCTCACTTCCAAAATTCTTTGTTTTTACAAATCCTTGAGGGGTTCTTGTAGTATACATAACTGTGATCATACTCCGACTGTAATGTATATTAACAGTCGGAGGGATAACGGCTGAGCTTGATCCTGGCGAGCCAGAGGTCTCATAGTACTTTCGTAATGAGACCGAGGCAGGGCCGGCGAGCCGAGGTCTCATTACGAAAGTACTATGAGACCGAGGGCTCGTATCCCGGAGAAATGATGAAAAAAAAATTAATGCATTAATTTCGACTTGTAATTAATACAATAATTTATTTCATTGTATTTTAATATGTTTACAAAAAAAACCCGGCCCTATACATTTTTGAAGCATATATTTGTGATGCTTTTTGTTGTGCTTTTATGTTGTTTTTATATATATTGTGTTCTGAAGTGCTTTGATCATGTTTTTTTATCTGATTTTTTCCTGTTGGCGCTAAAAAAGCATCGCTAAGAACGATGTATGACGTATGTCGTCATACATCGTTTTCTTGGCGACGCTTTCTTGGCGCCAACAGGAAAAAGTCGCCAAGGGTGGGGTATATCACATCAGTTCCAAAGTTGTCTTATGTGATAGTTAGCTAATGTGCAAAATTTGACGAAAATCGGTTAATATCTTCAGGGGGTGCTGCGATCGCAAAGTTTTAACATTGTTTTTTCCTATAATATCATGGTTTCAATGTAAAAATCATGCTTTTTTCTAACTTTAATTTCACCTTTTTTAATTCTAAAGGACATGTATGTATTAAGAACATATAGAATAGCTTCCAAAAGAAATTTGGTCACTAAACGTTAGCATTAAAAGAAAGCAATGCATGGTTTTGTTGTAAAAACTCCGTAATTTGAAGAGACACTGCCGTCGAGCTCTTAGAATCATGTGAAATGCCATTTAAATACGTCATACAACCTTGAACTCTAACCGAGAAAAGTTCCAGACGCATTTCTGCAGCATCGAGTGCACAGCACAGTGTATGTTTATATTTTCAGTGCATTGAAACGCCTCTAACACCATAATGAGCGGAAAACATTCGAAGGATTATTGTGCTGGATCGAAAGTAAAAACAAGGAAAATGTTAAAAGATTCCATTTTCGGAACGCCAAAAAATTTGTCTGATTCTGTGTTACCTACGTATGAAGATGTATTTAAGTATTATTTATTTCTTGCACACGAAAAGAAACAGTTTAGTTCTTCCAAAGAGCCCACAGTGACTGAGATAGCAGAAGACGTAGCCACGAAGTTAGAAGAGATATGGCATTGTTCCTCTATTCCTATAGTTTCACATAAACGAATCGTTCAAATGATTCGACATTTTCACGGCAAATATAAAAACCTGAAGAAAACTATGAACAAAAAATCTGTTAAAACAAATGCGTTTAACGCAAAGATGCAGTTATTTTCATCCGAAGCTCGAGAAAAACTTTTCGACATCGCTTGTTATAAATGCCGTTTCAGTGCGTGTAACTGCGACAAGACTCGCAAAGTTCCTTCCAAAGAACAACTTTTTCTTTTTGATCAGCGTGGTGATAAAAAAATGTTTATTGGAAACATTGGTATTCAAACCACAAGAAAATTAAAACTGAGTTTTGAACGAAAAAAGGAAGAAGAATCAAGAGCGAAGAGGGAAAGCATAGTTAATACAGGGTGGCGACAGATCAGGGAAAAGTCAGGGAACTTTATTAATCAGGGAAAAGTCAGAGAAATATCAGGGAATTTTGAAAAAATAACAAAAAAACAGAGAAAATAGATTTTTTGAAGAAAAAATTTTTTTTTTTTGCTTTACAAAGTTAAGTACTCTTAATTCCCTACGCATTTTCCGCCAATTATCTGTTCAAAAAAAAAAGTAAAATTAATGAGGTATTATTTGTGCATATTTGTGCATCTTTTTTCCTCAACGTCAAAGTATTGAATCTTACTTATTAACCACAGGATGAACTTCCTAAGATTGCTTTTGTGTCTGTTAGGTTGTTTATTTTACATAGCTTGAAATTTCCTTTTACGCTTTCAATGCTACGTAAAATAAACAACCATACAGGCAAAGAGGAAGCCTTCAATAATGCCTTAGCTCGTTTGCCTTTATTCCATTGTCTCGAAGTAATTAGTTTACTGTAATCACGATTTCAAAAAGAAATCTTTGGTTTTTGAATTAATACTGATAAAAGCTTGAAAGTTATTACTTCTTCGCGTTTTTAATTTAATTGCTAAAATTGAACTTTCAATTAAAAAACCTTTGTTTTTGCCGTTATACTATTTGTTGTCACCGCAGATTATAAAGGTTTTCTTTTCTTCAGACTTTAGTGATTCTTTAACTTTATAACCAAGTTGTATTCTTTTTTTATATATTTTGAAATTAATTAATTGCTTTTTTTTTCATTTTTTCCCCCTTGCATTTCAAAGTTGTTTGTTACAAAAGCAATCGAAGATTTTTTCTCGTTACATACTGAAATCATTTGAAATAGAGTTAACTTGTGTACTTAAGTAAATATCTTTATTTTTTTTATTGTTAAAATGCTGTATTCATTCTTTAAAAACCTATGTTCTTCATTAGAGAAAAGCTCCCTATGAATGTTTGTCAAATGGTTTCATCTGTTTTTCATAAATATGTCAATTAGTTATATAAGAATAACTGCATTACTTCTATTCTTTCACTATTACTTGTTATTCTTGCAACAATTACTATACTGTTTGAAAACTTAGGTCAAAATAATTTCAATTACTTTTTAGTTCTATCATAAATACATATGTTTTTAAAAGTAATTTTAATAGTTTCTTAAAATTCTTATGCTAAGTGGTTTCTGGATGTAAAGTTTTTTTTTTTTTTAATTTTCTATAATCTTTCCATTGTATAAAAATTTAATATACTGTTTTGTAGGTTATTCCCCCCCCCCCCCCCAAAATAGTCTTGGTTTTTTTAACCATTTTATTAAAAAAGTAGCATCTTTTTGAAACATATCTTTAATTCAACAACTTTACATAACTTAGAACGTTTAAAATACTGCATTTTATACAAACATACAATGGATTTCAAGTAGAGCAAAGAAAAAAACCATTATTATTGGTAACGTAAATCAGGGAAATTTGGTGAACTTAATCAGGGAAAAGTCAGGGAACTTTTTTTCACAGTTCCTGTCGCCACCCTGTAATACCCGTGAAGAAGGTTCTGAAGAAACAGAAATTGATAAAGAATATTCAATAGAAGGTACGGACGAAAAGGATCCTGAATTTATAGTTATAAATTATAAAGCAAGCACTTCGCAAGCAAGAGTCAGTTTGAACAAATTTTCTAAAACGTGTGACCGATACGGTGTTTCGAATAGATCAGCGGCCGCGTTGGCATCATCCATATTAGAAGACCGTGGGCTTAATTTCTCCTGAAACATCTTCAAATATAATCGATCCAAGCAAAGTGAAACGAGAGCGTAAAAAAGTGAGAAAAAATCTGCAAGCTCATCACCAAGGGCCAAAATGTGCTGATGTACAAGGTCTGTACTTTGATGGCCGAAAGGATAGTACATTGTTCTTGGAACAATCTGTGTCCGGCAGTTATCATCGAAAAATAATTATTGAAGAACATGTAACACTGGTTATGCTGCCAGATAATAAATACTTAGAACATATTTCGCCAAATCGATCAAACGCAGAAGGAATTGCAAACGGCATACTGGATTTCATTGTCGAAAACAAAATTGATATTACTCAGTTGTGCGCCGTCGGATGTGACGGTACTGCAGTAAATACCGGAAGAAAAAGTGGCGTGATTTTGCGCCTTGAAACATTCTTTCACAGACCATTGCAGTGGTTAATATGCCAGCTTCATTGCAACGAATTGCTGCTTCGCCATTTAGTAGAATACTTGGATGGACCAAGTACTAATCCCCGGGGATTCAGCGGTCCTATTGGCAAAATGTTGATAGGCTGCGAATCACTACCGATAGTGAAATATAAAGCCGTTGAGTGCAATATTCAAAACATGCCAACTATCGACCGAGGGGACCTAAGTACTGACCAGAAATATCTACTGGAAATATTTGAAGCCGTTATTAGTGGCAACTGCTCCGTACACCTTTCTGAAAGAGTACCTGGTTAATTGAGTCATTCCAGATGGCTCACGACAGCCAGTCGGATTTTGCGTTTGTACATCGGCACAGAATATCAAACAGCAAATTTAAAAATGCTTGTTTCATTCGTTATTAAAGTTTATACACCTTGCTGGTTTCTAATTAAGTGCAACTCAGCATGCAAGGATGGTGCACGAAACTTGTGGCACGTTATTCATCTGTCGCGTTATTTGCCAGACGACCTGTTACATGTCATCGATCCAGTCATTCAGCGGAACGCCTTTTTTGCACATCCTGAAAACATCTTGCTGGCGATGTTAAATGATGATCAAAGGCATGTACGGCAGTTAGCTGCTCGTCGGATTTTGAGAGTACGAGACACTAATTCTGTGAACAATAATGATATCCGTACTTTTACCATCCCTGAGCTTAACTTTTCTTCTTCCGACTATGTCGACTTGATCAATTGGCAGTGTGAAGAAGTGCTTATAACAGAACCTCCTATAACAAATATACTAACTGAGGACGAGCTACATGACTTAGTGAAAACCGGAGATGTTCCTCATTTTCTTCAAAACATGTGCAAATTTCCTTGTCATACTCAATCTGTGGAGCGCTGCGTAAAGTTGGTGACGGATGCATCTCTGGCCGTAAGTGGAATAGAAGCCAGGGATGGTTTCATTCGTGCACGTTTAGAGGCTCGAAAGGAACTGCCTTTCTATGAAAGTAAAAAAGACTATTTTCGTAAAAGCTCTAACTGTGACACATAAATTTGTATCATGTATGTAGTGTAAATTTTTACAGATTTTTAAAATTGTTTATTATTGTTTCAATAGTGCTGTTTAATTTTATTTGTCTAATATATTTGCATTTTCATAATTTTAGTGTCACATTTTGTAAAATTCATCAGTTTTTACTTAGTATTGTCCTAAAAGTCACTATTTTTTACTTTTTTGTTTCTTTTTAAGATGCTGGAAATATAAATAAATAACATAAAAGAACTTTTATGGGTTATTTCATATGCTTTCAGTGCATAAATAAATCTTATGAGTAAAAAAATGCAATGATATAAGTTAACAGCATTATTTTTCGTATTTTAACCATGAAATCCGGGAAAAAATCTATAATAAAACTTTGTGACCACAGCGCCCCCTGAAGATATTATCCGATCTTCATCAAATTTTGCACTTTTGCTAACTATCACCAAAGACAACTTTTGGCAACTATTACTAGTTGATCGGAAAAACTTTTTATTTTTCGCCCCACCCTACTAAGTATGTGCTCTCTTTTGTTACCCCAAAGTTTGTTAATTTTTTAAATTTTAGTCAGTATTGGTCAGTATTTTGTAATTTTGATTCTGTGAAGTCAGTATTCTTGACCCTCCAAACAGTTTTACCCCCTGTACCAGGATGATTTAGCAACTAGTCATTAAATGCAACTTTGCAAGCTCCTTTAAATGCACCATAAACTGCAACATCCAGTAGTTGAACTCGATGAGAGCATTGAGGTGGAAAAAAATGTCAAACAATACCATTCTCTTTTGCACATGTTATGGCTTGAATTGAAATATGAATTAATAGGATTGTGAATATTGGATTTTGTGTGTTCTTTTATATAGAATTTGCGGCACTGTCTAGGGACATTTTGAACGATACTCGTATTCTTCTTTGTAGTAGGATGTAGGATCCGTTGCAAAGAACTACAACCAGGTGACGACACATAATATTTATTATTTACAACACAAAGCACAAGACAAAACACACACGGGAAAAAAGACGTCCGCCATCGCGAAACATAAACGGGCATCTCCTCTCTTTATCAAACTCCCTGCTAGAGGGCAGAGTTGCACAGAATGAACGTAATTCAGTTGCCAGCTTATTTCCCACAGAATCAGCCATCCTGCAGGAACTGGCCTCAGTGACTGACAATTAAATTTCGATGCATGAAAACAAACATAATTAAACTTTAGATAAAACTCAATGAAAGTAAATATAACAAAACAAAAAGAATGAAACATAATATTAAATTTGTTTTTTTGAATAGTAATTTAGCATGTCAGCCAATGAGCTTGTTGAGTTAGGACCCTCATGACTACCCACTTTTTTACGCGTCCTATAGTTCGTTTTCTTGTTTTCGTCCTGAATATTTTTTCAGGGTACTCCTGTTGTCTGCTGATGTAGTATTCTGTCATCGGTGCGGTAATCACTATAAGCTTTAGCGGTGAATGTTGATCTTCTGGGATTTTCAAAAGTCTTCTGTTACAGTCTCAGTTTATCGTTCTTTCTTTTTTTCGAGGGTGAGACAGGTGCAATTTTGATTTTATCTTGAGTTTTTGCCTCGATTAACTAAACTACCTCTACTCGTTTCCGAAATTTGATGCCTTCTTTACCTAGTAAGACTGATGCTTGTTCTAAAATGTCTGAACCTTTGATCGCCTGAAAATCTAAATACCGTCCAGGAACAACATGCCATGTCAAAGTATATTTTTGTTCATCTAATTCCAACTCTTCCTGGAAAGACCCTTTAGATTGAAGTTTACCTAGGCCGGACAGTGCAATTGTTTTTTCCGAAAGTTCAGAGGGTTTTATGATTTTTTTGCTGATATCTTCGCGTATTAGGCTGACAGAACTACCATTGTCGATTATGCATTAAAAACTTTATTTCTTAGAGTCACTTCCCTTATCCCCATTTCTTTTTCTGAATTTCTCAAGCAAAATTGTACCATTGTGGCTGAGGGCTCTTCAACCTTCGTATTAACGCTAGGTCTTTCTGGACATTCTACGCTGTAATGATCTGGATTATGGCAGTAACAACATATCAATTGCCTCGGTGAGTTATTTCTCTCGATGTATAGACAGGGTGGCGACAGATCAGGGAAAAGTCAGGGAACTTTATTAATCAGGGAAATATCAGGGAATTTTGAAAAAATAACAAAAAATCAGGGAAAATTGATTTTATGAAGAAAATTTTTTTTTTTTTTTTTTTTTTTTTGCTTTACAAAATTAAATACTCTAATTCCTTATGCATTTTCCGCTAATTATCTGTTCAAAAAAAGTAAAATAAATGAGGTGAGATTATACACTGCTGCATATTTGTGCATCTTTTTTCCTCAACGTCAAAGTATTGAATGTCACTTATTAACCACAGGATGAACTTATTAAGATTGCTTCTGTGTCTGTTAGGTTGTTTATTTTGTTGGCATGATTAAAGTTAAGTTTAAAAATCCAAAGTTTAAGAGATTTAAACTAAGCCAACATTAACTGGCCATGTAATGTCAAGTTGGAGACAAGCAAAAAACATGTTTCAGCAAAATACATTTATTAAATATGACTAGAACTGTAATACAATATCCTCATAAAAGAACACCCCCAAAATATCGCAACAGAAGTGGTTCCAATAAGTAAAAGAAAAATCACCAATCTGTCGATGTAGTCACTGGCCAGTCCGGAGGATCCACGCCCAGAAACACAAAAAGTCCCCCGGATCACACTTCAGGAACGCCCGTAACAGGAAGGCAACGTTAGACAGTTCGGAGATCAGTGAACATCTCAGGTAGACCTTTAGGAACTCACTTCCTCGGCAATATCAATTGGCCGGACACAACACAAGTGTTTCTTCACCTGGACTCATTCTAATTCCAGGACTTGGAAAATTTCAATACTTGAAAAGCAAGGTGAATATTCATCACCATTCACACACCACTAAAAAAAACCCCGCTAGCACCGCGGGGAAAAACCCCCGACACGTGAGCCGAACTAGGCTTCACGATCAAAACAAAACTGGGGATCGTTGCAAAGTGAAGAGAGAGAGAGTGATGCCACTCGCCTCAATATATATGTTTTATCAGCCAATGAGATTCCATGCCTCGATGACATCACCACACTAACTTCTACTTCAACCATCACTCATTTGTTTATTCCACTGCCGCGAATATTCGTACTCCTCTCCATAGCACGTGCGGTCAACAAGTGGAATTAATTCGAATCAATCAGGTGACAACTCAACTTTTTCTGAATCGACACATCGAGACATGCAATCTTCAATGGTTTTAGTAAACAGTCGCCATTAATTATGGCGTGGGGGAATTGTCGATTGAAGCGTTAGCTCTAACTAGTTGACTAGTTCTACTTTTACCAGACTGGGCTTAAAGTAGGTACATTTAACTTTAAATTATTTTCTTTAAATTATCGGCTGTGGACCGAGAATAAAAATAAAATAATATTTTATGCCAACATATTTTACCTAGCTTGAAATTTCCTTTTACGCTTTCAATACTACGTAAAATAAACAACCATACAGGCAAAGAGAAAGCCTTCATTAATGCCTTAGCTCCGTTGCCTTTATTCCATCGTCTCGAAGTAATTAAGTACTGTAATCACGATTTCAAGAAGAAATCTTTGGCCGTTTTTGAATTAATACTATAAAAGCTTAAAAGTTATTACTTCTTTGGGTTTTTAATTTAATTGCTAAAATAGAACTTTCAATTAAAAATCTTTGTTTTTTGCCGTTATACTATTTGTTGTCACCGCAGATTATAAAGGTTTTCTTTTCTTCAGACTTAAGTAATTTTTTAATTTTATTACCAAGTTGTATTCTTTTATATATTTTGATATTAACTAATTGCTTTTTTTTTCTTGCATTCAAAGTTGTTTGCTACCAAAGCAATCTAAGATTTTTTTTTCGTTACATACTGAAATCATTTGAAGTAGAGTTAACTTGTGAACTTAAGTAAATATTTTAATTTTTTTATTGCTAAAATGCTGTATTCATTCATTAAAACCTATATTCTTGATTAGAGAAAAGCTCCCTATGAATGGATGTCAAATGGTTTCATCTATTTTGCATAAATATGTCAGTTAGATAAGAATAACTACATTACTTCTATTCTTTCACTATTACTTGTTATTCTTGCAACAATTATTATACTGTTTGAAAACTTAGCTCAAAATAATTTCAATTACTTTTCAGTTCTATCATAAATACACATATGTTTTTAAGAGTAATTTTAATAGTTTCTTAAATTTCTTATGCTAAGTAGTTTCTGGAAGTAAAGTTTTTTTTTTTTTTTTTTGGAATTTTCTATAATCTTCCCATGTATAAAAATTTAATGTACTGTTTTGTTGGGTTTTTTTTCCTTCCAAAAAAATTGTCTTGGTTTTTTTTTAAAACCATTTTATTAAGAAAGTAGCATCTTTTTAAAATATATCTTTAGTTCAACAACTTTACACAACTTAAAATGCTTAAAATACTGCATTTAATACAAACATACAATGGATTTCAAGTAGAGCAAAGAAAGAAAACCATTATCATTGGTAACGTAAATCAGGGAAATTTGGTGAATTTAATCAGGGAAAAGTCAGGGAACTTTTTTTCACAGTTCCTGTCGCCACCCTGATAGACCTCGATTCGTCCGAAAATATTTTCTCTCGTTTCTACTATTTTTGTTCCTAAAATGTTCTGGGTTACGTGAAAAATTCTCGAACTTATTAACTTCTCTGTATTTTTCTCTTTGAAGCGAATAGGACAATTTCAGCTTCAATGTCCTTCGTACGTCCTCATATTCTTCAAATTTCTTCGCTAATTCAACAGGCGAATTAATGGTAGACCATTCATCCAAAAAATGTTCCTTTAACTCGTTCGGTGTCTTTCTCTTCATTTGGTCCGCTATAATTAAATCGCTAAGTTGCTCGTAAGTTTCCATCTTCAAACCTGCAATCCATCCTTCGAAATATGTTTTCAATCCGACCATGTGTGTTCGGTAACTTTTCAATGCGAAATAAATAGTTGGTGCAGTTTTTCCAGAGACAATTTGAATCGTTTTAAGAGTATGCTTTTGACGTGGTTGTAATCGTTTGCTTTTTCGGCCGGTTCTCTGGCAATCATGTGAGCAACGTCTATCGGTATCAATCCTATGTTTCTGAACCCAGTCTTTCTTCGGCAGGAAAATTAGTTCAGCATATCTTTCAAACAGAGAGATTTAAGCAGGGCCGGATTTGGAAGTGTGGAGGCCCCTAATCAGAGTTCGAAAAGATGATCATAGTTTCTAAAATATCCGATACTTTGTTATATATCCGAATATTTTGATATACATGTATATATCCGATATTTTCGACATGTGAAAGTTAGGATATTTTGTAAAAATTTTATTGTGGGGGCCCCAGGGCAGTAGCCCCGCTTGCCCTCCCCTAAATCCGGCCCTGGATTTAAGCTAATATCGTCTTTCATATTAAACTTGTGGAACGCTTCATGAACAAATTTATTCGGCATTGAGGCATTTTCCGTAGAACTATCTGTATTCATTTTGTGTAGCACTTGTATTCTTAATTTCTCAAGCTCGCACCTTCTCTTCTCGTATTCTTATTTTTTCCAGTTCATATTGTTTCTCCTCTTGTATTTTTAACTTTGCAAGTTCATGTTCCCTCTCCTCCTGTATTTTTAGATTTCCTAGTTCTCTCTCTTCTAGCTGGATTTTATCTGCATCTGCGCTTTCTTGCAAAATAACTTCGATCATAGCTTTTACATCTTCTTCAACATATTTTGGGTCAATGATAATCATTTCCTTCATCTTAACTTTAGTGGCATCCGCCTCAATCGTTAATCCTTATTCTTTTGTTATCTCGAACAATTCTGCTTTCTTATTATGCAGTAGAAAAGGCATTTTGTCGGACAGTTACGTGAATTCGTGAGTTTTTAGAGAAAGGGCCTTTGAAACTAAGATACACTAATTGGGACCATGTAATTACGAAAACTTTAAAAATAAATTAAAGTATAAAATACAAATATCAAGTACTGTAAAAGAAAAACATATTTATAGCAATAATCAATTCTCTTTCTAAAATTAAATGCACACGATAAATAATTATTTCGTATAATAAAAAGTACCAACAGTATAAAAGCAATATTTCACCAAAAATAATTGCCAGGCAATAAATATCAAAATGATCCGAAAGAATAATGTAAAACACCAACTCATTTCTCCCCCCCCCCCCCCCTCTTATCTGGAAAATCTTAGTGTAGCGTGTTCTAAAAATAGATTTAATACCTGGGGGGGGGGACATTTTCTTTTTTGTTTTTGATACTATTTCCATAACGGAACAACATTTGAAAACAGAATTTTCGAAATCTTTCACACTAATTTCCCAGACAGATATAATATTCAAATATGTAATGAATTAAAACACTTAATGATACAAAGAATAAATCAAATGAATCAAAAAATTAACTCTGAATGATTAAGAAATATAATTGCATGCATTTCACCGATATTTTCATCATTGCTGCTTGAAGGTTTTTCACGAACTTAACTACGATATAGAAAGGAACGAAGTGTTATTCTTATTGTCCTCGAATGTGGTGGAAATCTGCAAGCACTTGGTACTCGAAGAACATCGACGGGGAACAGTTCTTTTTTGCTTTAATACGGCACAATGAATTCACTTGAACGAGGACGGTAGAAATCTGCAAGTAATTGGTACTCAAAGTACATCAACGGAGAACGGTTCTTTTTCTGTTATACAGCACGATAATTTCACTTGAAAACCGGTAAAAATCTGCAGGTATTTGGCACTTGGCAGGGAACATAGATGAGGGACAGTTCTGTTTCGTTATTAACATAGCATAGTAACTTCACTTGATCAAGGGCGTTGGTGATCTGCTAGTACTTGGCATGGAACATCGACAATGAACTGTTCATTTTGCGGCACGGTAATTTTAATTGATTGAGAGAGGTGGAAAGCGAAGAACATGGATGAGGAACAGTTCGTTCGGTTCATTTCTCGGAGTCGGAGTCGGTTTGTAGAATTTGCGGCACTGGCTGGGGTATTTTGAACGATACTCGTATTCTTCAATGTAGTAGGATGTAGGATCCGTTGCAAAGAACTACAACCAGGTGACGACACATAATATTTATTATTTATAACACAAAGCACAAGACAAAACACGCGCGGGAAAAAAGATGTCCGCCATTGCGGAACATAAACAGGCGTCTCATCTCTTTATTGAACTCCCCGCTAGAGGGCAGAGTTGCACGGAATGAAAATAATTCAGTTACCAGCTTATTTTCTACATTCATATACTACAAAACAGTTGGAAATAACTCTCTCGTCATCCATCAACTTTTGGTGGCAAACCTAATCTTCCAGTAAAGCATCACATAGAAAATCACACTATATTTCACTTGAGGGAAAATAAAATTTCCAGTTGCAGATATGATGCCACAAAAAAGGGTGAAAAAAAATAATTCCTTGCATTCTCCAGATACAACTCTAAGTTAGCAATCTGGCTTGCATTGCATCCTCCTCTAAAATCTCCTCAAACAGGACATCTCTTTTTTGCACAAAAACTCATTTGTGTATCGATAATAATGTTAAGGGCGAAGGAACACATTAAATGTATCTATTAATTCATAGGAACATATCTAAGTAGACAGTCTAAAATGGCTGCTTCTGAATTATGCTAATCGGTGTATAAATGGTATAAGATTCAGGAACAGCGACTGTAACCAATAGTTTGACAGAATTTCATTCATGCAAATCTGACATTCAGCATGCATGGTAGGATCTTTTACAGTAGGGTTGCATGTAATTTGCTTGATAAAGCAAATTACTAGATCTGTGCTGCATGTTTTTAGTGCTTGTAAAATCAACATCACATTCTCATGATAAATACAAACACATTCATTGTGTAGTATCTTTTCAAATAGACAAATGTGCTTAAGATGCAAACTTGGAAATTTAGATATCCCAATCATGAGCAGATCCACAAATGTTTCACGGAGGGAATAGTTGATTTTTCAACTTACCTTTTACTGCGTATCTGATTACACATGCTTGGGGGTGGGGGAATCACAGAACTTCAGTTTTCGTAATGATAACTCCTTTCCTTTACAATCATTGAAAGTAGTCTAAAATTGCACTTTTTGAAACTTCAGTTTTGAAAACATACTGAAGGAAAGTCAATGAACCAATTCTTTCCTCTTACACTACCTGAGATGTCTACAACTGCATCTTTAAAACTTAAATAGTGCGAAATGCTCCGGGATGACCTTGCAACGCCTCCTTTGAATATTACCAAAGATCGTCTAAAATTGCCATTTTGGGACTTTCAACTCTAAAACATTTCTGGGAGGGGCGATTGCCCCTCCCTCGTATCCGTCCTTGACCTCGATTTTTGCATCTCCGTAATTTTTTCTGAATTCCTGATATTCCTCATGCAATGACGTTAAGCATATACTTTAACTGCATGTGGTTTTTTTCTAAATTTTCCCATTATTTACACTTCTGATTATTAACTTATCTTTGCACCCTAGAGCTTGCCATGAAATTTCATCATTGTTGTAGAAGTTTTCCACCAGAGTTTTGAGGGGGTTTTTTAAATTGAAGCTTAGTGATGAAACTGCTTTTGTTGACAAGGATTGTGCAGATAATTCCTGGTCATCTATTTTCTCTAGTAATGCAACAATAGCTTTTTCCTTGTGTGGAGAAGTAGATGGATTGCGTGTCGGTGTGTAAACTTTTTTTAAAGGAGACACTTGCTCTTATATGTTGTTTTGGAAAAATCCAATCTTTCTCCGAAATTTTCAAGACCAACGTGTCTGCATTGCAGTTCTTCTTTCTGAATTTTTTTCTTGCTAATTACTGAAACATAAGCATTCTTTTGCCTTGAAATTTTTCAACTGACCATCACTCATTGATTTTTTTCATTACTTTTCTCACCATTTTCTTCCTTTCACATTCAAATTTTTAATATTGTTCTCTTTTTATTGGATCTGAGACAAATTTGGCTTGCCGACGAGCCATTTTTTCTTTGTTGGTCGAAGGCATTTCTGTGTAGAAAACGAGTAATTTTTAATTTAAATTTGGTTTTTCCTATCGTTATTCTAATGTGCAAAATATTTCGAGAAATAATTATAGAACTAATTAAAATTGTAAGCACATTTCAGAAAATATACCGGATTTTCACTTTTTTTAATAGGTAACTAGCTGCGTCGCCCAGCTTTGCACGGTACACCTCGAAAATAATAGTTATGTCTAGTGACGGGTGTTCAACAATCAGGCTTGAACAAAAAAAAAAAATCAGTAAAATTTTGTGGCAGATTGCGGGAAAATAACCAAAAAAAGTAAACATTTTAAATCCCCCGATTGCAGGAAAAGCCTCAAAACAAAAACTAAAATTTTATTTGTTTATATTCGTGAAAAAAATGGCAACAGATCTTTCACACACATTTAACGATTTTCTTCATACTACAACTACAAATTTTAACAAAAGCATTGTTACGGAAAATTGAGAGGAAGCACTGAGTAATAATTTGAATGGAGGAAAGCCTTCGAAAAATAGGAATTTTATTTTGAAATCTAAGAGTCATAATTAATGGTTTTTAATCAGGGTTGGCAAAAACCCGGGTTTTTTTAAAAAAGCCCATGGACTCAGGGTTTTTTTGGGTTTTTTTAAATAAAACCCAAAAAAACCCAACTAAAGTTGGGTTTTTAAAAAAGAAATGTGGGTTTTTTTGTCTTTTTTTAGGGAAAATGTGGGGTACTTGTAGCATATTGTAGCATAAGTATATGGACAAAGTGTAAAAATTATCTTCGGGTAAAAAGCTCGAAAACTAGTTAAAATTCAGAGTTTTCTGAAGAAAAGTATAAAAGACGAAAAAACCCAAGAATGTTAAAGTTTCAGATTTTTTTAATTTTCATTATTACCAACAGTTAAGGCAAAGTTACTTCTCGAGTGATAAAATCTATTGTTCGTTTTCAATTACTACATTTTTTTTTTTTTTTTTTTTTTGCATTTTACTTTATAGTATTTCATTTTGTTATGCAAATATGCATTTTGTTATGCAACTGTAGAGCCTCAAGTCGTTTAAATCCCTTTTTACTGAATTCCAGCGTAATCAAGACATTTCTTTGAATTTTATGTTGCCTGTTTTTCTATTTCTGTGTACAGGGTAAGAAATATTAAACTTTTTTGTAAAATAATGAAAATACTGTACCTGTTCTGTTTTCTGTAGACCGTTTGAAAAATCTGTTTATTTCTAAAAAAATTACCTTGTGTTTATTCGAGATTTGTGACGTGTTGGTTAGCAGAAAATAATTTACATGAAAGCCTTTTAACTAGATTAGTTTCCTCTATACAATCTACAAATATTAAGAAAATCAGACGTGGCAGGACTTGATCAAGATAAGTTGAGTTATTTATTGACCAGTTAAAGAAAAAAGTTAAATATATTTATTTAAAATCTTTGAAGAATATTTTTAATGCCGTTAGGAGTTAAGAAATACTATTAAAGCTCAAAATTCATTTTTTGTGTTCATTGTCTGTGGTGAAGAACAAATAAAAAAGAAGTTTAAATTGTATTAATTATTTTTAAAAAAAAAAATTCTCAGGAAATTTAAAAAACCCAAAAGTGGGCTAAATAATGGGTTTTTTTAAATGGGTTTTTTCAAAAAAACCCATTGGGTCCAACCCAATTGGGTCCGATTCGGCCAACCCTGTTTTTAATTGATGTCTCCGCTAATTCTTATCGGAGGATTATGTTAAATAGCCAAACATGAAGACGGGAAGATTACAAATCCATCGATACCTGGTTTGATGGTCAGTTCACTGTCGTTCGGGAGAAGAAGCTTGGACATACATAGATATGCTCAGTTTTTAATTATATAAGAGATGCCAAGTTTTTAATGAAAGAAAGAGTAAAATGTTATGTACATTTAGATAAAAATGAAGTTTTTATTAGTGGTCAATTATTCTACTATTTGACTTTTAAGCTGACTGTCATTAAACTGACTTAATATTTACTGAAACTAAAAGACTTTAAATATAAGTTCTTTTTTTTTTAGAAGACTTGAAAAAAATAAATTCTCTACATTTGTACCTATTTACCAGCACTCAAGAATAAGTTTTCTTAAAATCAATCTTATTTATGCTTCTCTTAAGAACACTGCTAAACAGAGCTTAAAAAATATACTGTTTTGTAAAATAATTCCATCCTATTTATGCAGCACAAACTTTTAGACAATTTAGTGTCAGACATAATTTATCAAAGTGCATGTTACAAACACCTAAGCTTTTGAAGACAAAAATATTTTGTTTAGGTCTCGTTTTTTGTGTTACATTTCTTCTGCCTCGTTAATATTGACATCAATTTTATCCTACCCTGTATACCCCTCCTGACTCTTTCAAGCTTAAGCTTTTGTGATAACTTTTAGTATATTCTTATACACTTCAACTCATAAGCTTCAAAATGATGCCTAATTTTTGAGAAAAAAAGATTTTTGAGTTTCCCATTTTTGTTGAATTGCCCTGAAGTCGATAAGTTCATGTGTCGTACCAAGTTTTTCACAGACTTCTGACTGAACTTGTTCATACATGACAATTTCAACATCTCATTAATCAACTTCATCATTACTTGGTTTTATTAAGTTGTCTTTTTGAAAACTACTTCATAACAGTAGAGGACACATCATTCCAGGCCTTTTTGCAAAAGTGCATTGCAGTTAAAAGGTTGAGTTTTTTTAAGAGACTGAAAATTTCATCACCATTCCTTTTTATCTTAATCCAAAAATTCAGCAGTTTGTTGGTTCTCGTCTTGCAGCGTCTTTAATTGAATTTAGTCAAGGAACTGTTGTGTTTGCTGGTAGAAATGTCGTCTTTTGCATTTGAAAGCATTATGGAATCCTCCACTTTGTAGCTTCCAACATTGTCGATAAACAAAGCAATATTTCTGCTTTGTCTTTTCATATTGTGATCTAAATCTTTGGGCCCCTTACTATAAACACTTTATGAGATTTTTGAGCGAGCATTTGCAGTAGATTTTTTTTTCATATTCTTCAGACCATGTGGGCATTTTACTTTTCCAATGACAAGATGCTCAGTTTTATCCTACCTGTTGCATTTGTGCTTAGCAGCACTGAAACCTTTTTTTTATTTTTATAGTCCAAGAACTTTTTCATTTTGTACCATTCGGCATTGCTTGAATTTTCCTCGCACATATCTGCCTATTTACCTTTTGTCACTTTCACTCATTTTTTTCTTTTTCACTGTCACTTATTTTCATATCTTCACTTTCACCTGTTCTCATGCTAAATTTAATATAGTGTTTAGGATTTAAACTTATGTTGGATGCCTTTAACCTTCCAAGCGGCGGCCATTTTTTTCTAGAATTTCTGATTCGTGTCACCACCGAAATACCAGGTGGACCCATAAAGAGTCAGTCTTTTCTCAAACGAATTTTACCCCCCTCGTAATCCGCAGTGGGTGGGGAGTTCCTTTTGCTTCATTAGGGACGCGTGACACTGAGCGACAGCCTACCTGCTCATCAAAGTTAGTACAAAAGAGAATCTGTGGAATGTAGTTTCCTGCCTAGTTGCAACTTAAAACCTGTTAGTTCAACAAAAAAGGGGACATAATATGGATCTTATTTGAAAGCATAAGGATAGTTCGTTTTTCTTCTAAATTAGAAAGTATATCTCCTAAATAATGAGACAAGGGAACACATATTTTGATGCAACATTTTATTGAACTGATCGTTCATATATTTATGTATTGAGAACAACAAATATGACTTTAATTTCCGTCCATTAGGTTTATTTATACGATATAAGTGACTTTTTTTTACTTTAATATCTTTAACTAGACTTAAACTGGCTTAAATTAAAAACATTTGATGACTAACTTCTCTGAAATACCTCAAACAATTGACAAAAGAATAATATTCAATAGTTATTTTTAAAAAATCAAGTTTTTTTTTTTTTTCTTTGTTCCATTCAGAAAGTTTCCAATGTTTGACTGTTTTGAGCAACTTTTTGTCTAATAGTCTGTTTGAAAAGATCAGAAATGTCTTTTTATACTGTCCTGTCTTGGATAATGCTCTTATCCTAATACCGGCACGCTTTTAACTTTATTCCATACACTTCACTAGTATCTTTAAAATTATCGGAAAATTGGTCTAAAAAATTGTGTGAGTAATCACACTACATACTCACATAATATGTAATGTCTCGGCAGCTTTTGTTATGAGCTAGCGCGATTAATTTTTAAGGCCTTCAAATGCCTTTTTACACCATACGTTTTTAAAACCTTAATTTTGACAACAAAAAATAAATAAAATAAAAAAGGGTACATAACCCTATATATATATATAGCCTTAATATATAACCTTAATTCAAACGTTGTGAAACTTCACGTTTTTTTTTACGCAGCTAGAAGTTTTTGGAAAATATTCATGTTAGTTTTCACTCGTAAAGAAGCTAAATTACAGAAAACAAAAACCATCACATTATAAACAAAATGTTTTCATTCGGACGATAAGTGAAATAATAATGCGATAAGTGATGTTAAAAATGAAAATATAGTAATAAGACCAGCAGACACGTGTTTCGGCATTCTAAAGAGCCTATTCTTTAATCAAGTAAACAGAGCCAGTGATTGAATAATGCGTATGAAAATTTTAGTGCGTTATAATCAAACATCGGTTCAATGACAGATAAAGGATAATTGTTTGATTTTGTTTTCAAAGTATGGTTTCTTCCAAGCATGCCTTCTTTCTACACATAGGATGTCTTCATTCAATACTTTAGTTAGACTATTTCAAATTTGAAAGAATGCGTCTGCTACAATGAAATGGATGCTTGGGGAAAGTTGTTCACTTTCAAATTATTGTAAGCAAATCATTAAGTGACAGAGCAGGTCCTTGTGATTCTTTTAAATGCACCAGAATAAAGGGAAAAAAAACTGACAGGAAACGGGGTATTGCGATCAGTTCAATAGAAAATGTGCATGTGGTTCAGGCTTACAGCTTGAGTGCTGATAAGTTACTATTGATGGATTAGGTTCTATGCATCTACTTTTGTCATGTATTGTAGAAACATTCAACTGATAACAAACTATGCATTCGGGTAACTATAAGTAGGAGAGGAGGCAAGATTTCATTTCGTTCACTGATTATCAGTGTTGACTAAGTTTTCTTCTGCCTTTTCTTCTGGGATACGTTTCGATATTTTTTCAAAAAAAAAGAAAAAGTCTTTTTCAAGACTAAGTGCTTCTTAATTGCACTTTATTAGTGGAATACACTGCTCATAATATTCCACTCTGCTGATTTGAGCAAACAACTCTGCTGCTATCGAAATTTGTGATTACGAAAAATGTCTCTTGAATTCAAGACACCAAAATTCAAATGTATGTTGGATGCTGTGTGGTTTTGATTATTTTATTATTAACGTCGCTCATTCTTTACTGCATATAAATAATTTATTTCTTGATGCTAATATAATATGGTGCAACAATTTACGATTCAATATTGTTCTTTTTCTTGAATAAATGGAATTTCGAAAAACATAGATTGAAATGTTTATAAAATTATAATTTCTCAAACACAGAATTTTTCAAACGCCCTCACTGCGTCAGTTGCCAGCGGGTCAGATGGTTGAGTTTAGAACATGTAAAATCTGTTTCTGGAACAGCGTTTAGAGGACTACCAGTAAGAAAGTGTCCTGGTGTGAGCACTGAAAGGTCATTTGGATCACTGGACAGAGGTGAGAGAGGATGAGAGTTGAGACAGGCCTCAACTTGCACTATGATCGTGTATAACTCTTCGTAAGTTAATATTACGTTTGATATGATGCGCTTAAGATGGAATTTCACAGATTTGATGCCCGCTTCCCAAATGCCCATGTGAGGAGCAGCTGGTGGGTTGAAATGCCAGTTGATACCTTCATCAGATAAGTAATGAGTTATTTTCTCGTTACGGTTTGGTGATTTGAATAATGCATGAAGTTCGTCAAGTTCTTTCTTCGCACCAATAAAATTAGTGCCGCAATCACTGTAAATGTCAGAACATTTACCGCGACGTGAAATAAAACGTTTAAAGGCAGCTATGAAAGCATTTGTTGGCAAATCACTAACTAGTTCACAGTGAATTGCTCTGGTTGAAAAGCACACTAACAGACATAGATATGCCTTGCAGGTTTTTGCTCTGGAGTTCTTTGACATCCGTTTGGAGAAAGGGCCACCATAGTCAACGCCACATTTAAGAAATGGTCGGGATGGAGTTACTCGTGCAGCTGGCAAATCGCCTAACATTTGCTGAGCGGTTTGAGCTTTAATCTTGGCACATGTCATGCATTTCCTAATGCATTGTCGAATAGTATCTCTAGCAGATAGTATCCAGTATTCACGTTGAATGCAGGTTTGAAGTAACTGAGGTCCGGCATGTAAGTTTGTTACATGTAATGAAGAAATTAACAGGTCTGTGAAAAAACTGTGTTTAGGTAACAAAACAGGATATTTTTGATTTTCCGGTAGATTCGCATGGCAAAGACTATCGCCCACCCTTCATCATCAAGAAAAGGATTTAAAGACAAGATTTTACTCTTTGTAGGTAATGCGCGAGAATGTTTCAAACAATCTATTTCTGCATGAAAATTCTGTTCTTGACCTTGTTTGATCCAGAATTTAAGTGCATGATCAAGTTCTTGTGATGACAGTAGTCCTAAATTTCTTTTTTTCTTTGAACGTTTGAAATTGTAAATAAACCTGAAACAATAAGCTGTAACTCTCTTCAATTTAGAGAGCGAGGAAAATTTATGCAATAATTCCAGAATGTCACTGTTTTCTGCTGTCGCTGTTGCGACGTGAGTTGCAGATGTGGTTTTCTTTTCTTCTGCTCGAATTTCATCTGTTTCAGTGCATTGGAATGGTTTGTGAGAGATATCTTCTTGCAAATACAAAAAATCTGGGCCTTGCCACCACAGCGGAAAGTTCTGTAACTGTTCAAGAGTCATTCCCCGTGATGCACAGTCTGCTGGATTAAATTTACCGTGTACGTGGTTCCAAAGAGCTTCAGGAGCAAGTTCATGAATCTTTTCTACTCTATGCGCAACAAAAGTTTTCCACCAGCTAGAGTGTGATGCTAGCCAGCACAAAACAATTGTGGAGTCTGTCCAGCATAATGTCTTAACTGAATCAAGTTGTAGCGCTCGATATGTAAAGCGAACAAGTTTAGCTAACAAAAATGCACCACAGAGTTCAAGTCGAGGAAGAGAGACAAATTTTATAGGTGATACTCTGGTCTTGCTAGTAACCAGTTTCACGTTAATGTTGCCATTCATCGAAATCGTTCGTATGTATACTGCAGCCACGTATGCTTTTTCAGAGGTATCACAAAATCCGTGAAGTTCTATGATGTTGCTGTAAGGTTGAAGAATGTACCTGGGTATTTTAATTTCTTTTAGTTGAGATAAGTCTTCGACTAGAGATTTCCATTCTAGCTGTAAATCTGGCAGAAGATTTTCGTCCCAGTTGAGCTTTAATTTCCAGAGGTGTTGAATAAGCAACTTGAATTTAAGAACAACGGGAGAAATCCAACCAGGAGGATCGAAAATTGTAGATATGAAGGAGAGCACGATACGTTTGCTGCAAAATTCTGACACAGGAGGTAAATTCCACTTAAAAGAAAAAGTGTCTGTTGCTGGGTTCCACAGAACACCAAGGGTCTTAACATCATCTCTAATTTCCAGAGGCAAAGATGTTGCACGACTTTCTGGGGGAATATTTTCAAGAACTAATTCTTCATTCCATGACCATTTTTTAATTTCAATTCCACACTTCAACATTTCAATTACTACTTGTTGCAGTTGAATTGCTTCTTCAACGGACTTGGCTCCAGTCATGAGATCGTCCACATAAAAATCTGATTTAACTACTTGAGACGTGTGCGGAAATTTCTCGCTTTCTTCAACTGTAAGTTGTTGCAGACATTTCATGGCCAAATATGGAGCTGAAGCTGTGCCATATGTGACTGTCAACAAGCGGAATTCCTTGACTTCTTCGTTGCATGATTGTCTCCAGAGTATTTTTTGGTATTGTGTGTCGTCCGGGTGAATGAAAATTCGCCTATACATTTTAACAATGTCGCTTGTCATAGCGATTCTATGTTAGCCAAATCTCATTAATAAGGTCGCTATGTCGTCCTGTAAAGTTGGATCTACCATAAGCTTGTCGTTGAGAGATGCTCCACTTGAGGATTTAGCAGACGCATCGAAAACAACACGAAACTTATAAGAAGACTGAGATGATTTCGATGATTTCATAACAGCATGATGCGGAAGATAGAAATGTTCTCCTGAATTATCATTTTCTGAACACAGTTCCATGTGACCTAACATTTCATATTCGCGCATGAATTCTCTGTATAATTTCATTTTTTTCGGGTTTTCTGACAAAACTCTTCTCATTTTGAATCAACCTCTTTTCTGCGACTTCACAAGATGAACCCAATTTCAGATTATCATCGTGAAAAGGTAACCTTACGATAAACCTACCCTCATCATTACGTGTAAATGTGGATTGAAAATGGTTTTCACATGCCTGTTCTGAAGGGGAGAGTATTTTTTTGTTTGGAATTTCTTCTAATTCCCACAACTTCTGAACTTCGAACTCCTTGCAAAGAGTGAAGTGAGTATAAACGCGATTCGAGTTGCCTTGAAATTTTGATACTTTTCCCAAGATAACCCATCCAAAAATTGTCTCCTGAGCCATCAAGTTTTCTCCGGGAATAACAATATGCCCACTCAGCATTATGTTTGCTAGCACGTCCGCACCCAGTAGGACATCAATGGTGCTAGGCTGATTGCAATTTTTATCTGCAAGTATTAAATGCTTGAAGTATTTTAATTTTGAATCATCAATTTTATTCTGGGGAAGATTGTTTGTAATTTTAGGGATGGTTAATGCATCAACAGTGAGTGTCAAACTAATATCTGAGACTGGCGATATTTTAATTTGAGCTGCACCCGAAATTTTATTCGATTCATTAGAACCTAACCCTGCTAACTCGCTGCCGTGAAATACCCAACCACTGTAAACAATCTTCTCTAAAAAAGCTTGCTTGAGATGCACAATCAATTAGAGCTTTACAAACATGCGGATTTCCATATTTGTCATGTACGTTAATAATAGCAGTTGGAAGCAAAACATTTTGTGCATTCAAATTAGATTCCGAATAATGATTTGATACTAACGTATCACTTTTATGTTCTTCATTTTTGGCATTTGCCGTTTCGTGGAGCAAAGTGTTATGCTTACGATCGTATTTTTTGCACTTTAAACTCTTACAAGTATTAGCAAAGTAATTTGGTCTTAAACAATTCAAACAAATTTTCATTTGTATTACAAAATCCTTTCTCGCGTTAATTGGCAATTCTTGAAATTTATCGCACTGATAAATTGCATGTGAATTATCCTTACAGAATAAACAAGCGTTCGTAACAGCGATATGTTATGACTCTAATTTGTTTTTTGATGAGAAAGATTTTTCGTTTGGTGTCCTTGACGAAAATGATCCGGCGCCATGTGTGTTATGACTCAGACACGCTAAAGCTGCAGCGCTTTTTTCAATGAATTCGCAAAATGATTTGAATGTTGGAACTTCCGATCTGTACAAACTCAATGTAAACTGACGTAATGTTTGAGAATCCAGTTTCTTTTTCAAGAAATAAACTGGAATGGTATCCCAATGAGATACTGGTTGTTTTAGTATTTCTAAAGTGACTCAGATTTTAAATTTGGTTGCGAAAATAATCGGTCTAGGGTTGCATTAATTATTTCCGAAACGTTTTCATATCTATCACTGATTAATTTCCATGCTTTATCGTAATTTTCATTCGTGATTTGCAGAGCTTGAATTAGAACAGATGTTTGGCCTTTAATCGAAAGCTTGAGGTATTGCAAACGTTGAGCATCAGAAAGAAATGAATTGTTATGAATGGTTGCAATGAATAAGTCCCGAAAACTTAACTATTCACAAAAATTGCCTGAAAATGTTGGTAGTTCTATTTTGGGTAATTTAACAGAGTTCAAATGATGTTCTGAAGTAGACTGATTTGATACTTGAGAAGTATTATTCGTACTGGTCTCACCTGCTGTTTTGGTTTTAATTTCTTTAGAAATTGTTACCTTTAAACTTTCAATTTTGGATGCGATTTCATCATATTCTTTGTCGTTTGCCTCGATTTCCGTATCCTTTTGAGCTAGAATAATTTCCGTGTTTAATTCATGAAATTCATGCCATAAATCCCGAGCATCAGAGCCATGTATTTCGAGTTCATCAATAGTAATTGCATCTGAATTAATTTTATCGTTAAGAATATTAATTAATCGAGTGGTCCTACCTTTGAGGTAGCTCCGTTTCTTCTTGCGATTATCCATAGTGTTTGAATGTTCTACTCGTTGACAATTGAATTGCACTTCTTCCACAAATTTATTGTTCCGGCTCGACGGACCAGAAACATGTATGGTGGAGTGTGGACACAATAATTGAACAAGTTAGAAACATAAACGACTATATTTACACACACGAGTATTTACATTACGTTTTCTTAACGAGATCTACACAGAGACTGAAACATAGTTGCTGCGGAGCATGCGTCGACGATCGCTCCCTCTCACGGTGGGTTCTTCTTGTGTACTTACCTCGAACATTGACTTTCCTGAAGACTTCCTGGTCTTGCAAAGAGTTAGACCAGGTAGGATTAGAAATGATTACAATAATATATTTTCAAACATCTGAGGCCAGTGGCGCACACAAGAATTTTACAAGGGGAGGGTACGAGATCGAAAGCCTCATTCTCATATCATACCCCAATTCGCTGTCAAGCATATTGACTTTATTTAATCGATTCCCGAGAAGGAAAAACAGTGAAAAATAAACTACTGAATAAATAATTAACATTATTTAATGAAATGTGCTTAAATAAATAACCAGAAAGCAAAATAATTTACGCTTTTACTTTTTTTATAATTAAAAAATGGATTCAAGTTCATAGAATGTAATTTTAATCTGTAATTACAAAACTAAAAATATGGTTATTACATTGTATTCATTTATAACCCCCATTCTGCTTCTTAGAGACCATTCATTACAGGAAAAGTTCACAATATTTTTTTAATCTTTTAACATGAGGATTTTATTTTTTCACTTATCATTGGAACTGAAAATAGTGTTTCCTTTGTTTGAAACTATTCTACGAACAAAATACATAAAATCGTAATCAATCAGGAAAAATATCAAGACTTATGGGAGGGGTCCGGACCCCCTGGACCCCTCCCTTGTGTGCGCCACTGTCTGAGGCATATGCTTCCTCTATTGTTACTATTTATTCCATTCAAAATAAGTTCAAAAATTATATTTGTATATTCTTTTTATTTATATGTTTTTATGTACATATATTTATACTATATGAAAATGTACAATATACATATTTGATTTTTGCTGTAGACTGCTATAAAGAAAAATAATCCTAAGAAGATTGTCAGGAGTGTTGGAGATGGGGAGGTGGTAGAGTTTGACGTTGTTGTTGGCGAGAAGGGAAATGAAGCTGCAAATGTCACTGGACCAAATGGCACTTCAGTCAAAGGCAGTCCATATGCTGCTGATAGAAACCGTTACCGTGGGAGATGGTTCCCTAGGAGACGATATGTACCGAGAACTCCTCGAGTAAGTGCATGATGAAAAATTCTATTAATTTCTCAGGGTATTCAAAGTTTATTTTGGAAATGCAAATGAGTATACAATTTGTAAAGAGGGAGTTTATTAATCTATGTGAAATTTGTATTGCAAGTGAAATTTCAGGGAAGTCGCCGTTAAATAAGAGTCATGCTAAGTTATCTGTATGCCCTCAATAAGAAGAGATATTTAATATGTTGTAAAGTATGCTAGATTTTGTTGACAAGTTCAGTGAACTGAAGTATTTATAGTCATGGGCGGATTTATGGGGGGTCAGAGGGGGGCAATGCCCCCCCAGTTTTGGGAGGACTTTATGTAGTAACAACACATCTTCCAAAAATTTAAAAAAAAAATATTTTTTCGTTTTTGAATAGTTCAGAAGAGCATGGGTGGATTTATAGGGAGGGGGGGGGGCAAAGAGGACAATGCTCCCCAGTTTTGGGAGGAGTTTATATAATAATAACTTATCTTTCAAAATCTTATAACAAAAAAAAAATCTTTTTTTTTCTTTTTTGAATAGGAAATTAAAGTTTTTTTTTTCTTTTAAACTTAAAATAGCCGTTTCTTACAAAGTTTGAACAATACTGTACAATTGTATAATCTACTACTTAATTTCAGAGACTAGAAAGTGCAAATTATTGATAAGTTCTAAAATCCCTGAAAAGAATTGGCGCAGTATAGCCTACAAGTGCTCTTGAACCAAAAACCCAATCTAACCAACCAAACCTTGAAAATAATTAGACATGTCTTTGAAACTCCAAAGCAAAGTGTGCTTCAATTTTATTTCTTATCAAGTGTATACAGTGGCTCCCAAAAGTGTTCGTACACCTTGAGATTTTGTAGTAAAACCAAAATAACGCAAAACTGAATTCGAATATGAAATCCAATTTTTTTTTCGCACCATTCCTATGCCATTCTGAATAAAACCCAGTAGTTTTTTTTTTTTCAAAATATTGCCGCATTTTATTTTTGAAATTTGTCAAAAAACAAAGAGACAGAGAAAAAATACACCACCAAAGTCATAGTACACTGAAATATTTTTGAATAAATTCATGATTAAAATTATCATATGTCGTTTTTTTTATTATTTTTGCATTGTATTGACCCTTCAAAGTCATTTGGCTTTATTTTTTTGTTTATTTATTCCCTAATATTCTGCTTATTATTTTTAAATGGCTGGTATGCGTAGAAAACAACAAACACGATTCGAAATTTGTTTTTTTTTCTCACAGTAGACATAAATTGGTTTAAAATATCTGTAAATTAGTTAATTTATATTATTCTATAGTGAAGTGCTTGATAAAATGCTTTTAAGACAAGAATCGGATCGAAAACAAGGTAAGAAAAGGTCAATTGGCAAAGTTAACAAAGCGTGATTGGAGGTTTACAGTTAAAGAAATTATGAAAAATACGCATTTGAGTGCTGAAAAAGTTTTTGCATAGCTGAATGAAACATTTTACGTTTAATTTTCACCTAAAACTATTTGCCAAGTTCTCTTATTAGTTGTATTAAAGGGGACCTCTTCCCGCAGAAATTTTCTTGTTCATGCGAAAAACACTAAGCTCACGCTTTCCGTCATAAAATAAATGATAAATAAGCTCAAAACGTTTTGGAACAACGTCTTACTTATAGAGGAAAATAAATTTGGGTTAAATTGTTGTAAAATTGTCAATAGGAGGAAAAATGAGGAATTTAATCTTAGGAACTTAGCTGGATCAGTTAATCAGGACGATGAGGTGTTCTTGGGTGAGGGTGCATAACTGTAGCAGGACTTGGAAAATTTGAGTTTTTTGATGAAATAATGAATCATGCCGTTCATTTGAATATTTTAAAAAACAAGTTTAAACTATTAGCCCAAAATTTGGTAAACGGAAACAACTATGTTTCTTTTATCAAAATGACGATAAAAAGTACACGTTTGCGTTTGGAGCCTCAAAAATTGTCCTTAAAGTTAGAAATATCTCCTCAGTCGGCAGATTTAAACTTAATAGAACATATTTGGAAACATCTGGTGGCTAGATTACGAAAATACACCATTGAAACGAAAAGCGAACTAAAAACAGTAAGACTCGAAGTGCGGCTGAATACTTACTCAGAAATTGCAGAAAAAAAGAAAGAAAAAACAATGAAATCTATTCCCAGACGTTTAAAAACTGTTGTTGATACTCCATGATTCTCTACTAAATAATAATTTTGTAAAAAGTTAGATTATTTACTATTTTTTTTTGACATTTTTTTCAAAGTGTACGAAGACTTTTGTGAAATAAAATTTCCGGCACTTTTTGGTTTTTGATTTTTAAAAAATTAAGGTTTAGTGTTTTTTTTAAAAATTTCGTGTAGTTTTGTTAAAAATAGATCATAGATCTTGTAATTAAATACCTATTCCGAAATATTAATTCTAACCAATGCATTGGAGCCTATTTCATTGAAAGTCGAACACTTTTGGGAGCCACTGTAAATTAAGAATTGTTCAAATGGGTTGCATGTTACACTCTTGATACCTATTCTCTAAATCTGTGCACCATTTCTTTTAAAGTATTAACTTGCATCACAAAGCACTTTTAAAGCGTAAAACTTAAAAAAAAAATTATTTGCCTATTTCCAATTAACCCTTATAAGACTTCAAAATTCAGAATTTTATATCCATTTTAGATAATTTCCTCCGGGGGAGTAACCCCCGGGCCCCCTAAAACTGGAGATATTCTATATCCCACTAAAAAGGGAGCACTGCGTTACTCTCTTAATACCAGCCCCTCTCTTTTAAGGTCAATTTAAAAAGGACAGCATGATTACACACAGTAATGAAAATGACATAAAAAAGTAAAGAATGACCTTACGCATTGACCTTAGAAAACAGACAAAAACATGGGAGGGGAGGGAGGGCAATTAAAAATGTTGCTCAAAAAAAAAAAAAAAAAAAAAATCCTGCCCCCCCAGGAACTCAGTCCTAAATCCGCCTATGTTTATAGTGCAATTAAATGAGTCAAAAAATTGAATAATTTCTAGAATTTTTAGTGGCATGCTTAGGGTAATATATTTTTTTGTTGATAATTTATACTCATACTATGTTAACAATACAGTATAGGACCCCAAATCCAGAAAGTTCTGTACCGCGACCTTTTCGAATTTTGGATTATGATTCAAAAAATAGTGAAAGTACTCATGTTGTGTGGTATTTGTCATTTTTTTTTTTCTGGTTTTGCTGATATTCATGCCAAATTTCTTTTATTTCTTGATTAATCTGAGTGAAAGTGTAAGTTAGAGATAATTTGCAGCAGCGTATTGTCTGTGGATGTTGCTTTTTAATGTTAGGCAATTGATAGAATAAATATATTAAATCATATTTATACT
The DNA here is from genome assembly GCF_026930045.1 of Uloborus diversus. Classification (NCBI taxonomy): domain Eukaryota; kingdom Metazoa; phylum Arthropoda; class Arachnida; order Araneae; family Uloboridae; genus Uloborus; species Uloborus diversus. Next base: position 107,422 of record NW_026558471.1, on the reverse strand, counting down.
AAAAATTCTCTGTGTGGTGACCGGAGCAGAATAGTCCCAATGTAGTCCATGCATGTCGTAAGAGGCGACTAAAATGGACACCCAATCTAAGGTGTGAGGCACCGTGCCGATGAATGGATGGCATCTGGGTTGTATAATGTCTTGAACGGACCCCTGGATGAACTGGGCAAAACCTCCTTGTACTTAGCCTTACACTCGTACAGGGTGGTTGTGCAGGTATTAACCTTTTACCACCTCACAGTTTCCAGCTCCTGTGGAGTCGGAGGCTGGCTTGAAGGAGAAACCAGCAATCTTGCTGCTGGAGGAGGTAAGGGTGCGGATCTGCAATCCACCGAACGAGAGGGGTAAAGTTGCAGGTCTGCAACCCACCAACTCTGCTGTAAATGGGCAAGGATTATTTAATTTTGCACAAAAATTGCAACTGGTGCGAGCGGGAGAGGGGTAAGCTGGTACAGGAGGGAGAAAGCCACTGGGCCGGCCTTCCCCGAGATGGTAGGAGGAACCAAACATCTTTGGTCAGAGGTTTCAACTCCTTCCACTGCACAAACTGCTGCAGAAGGAGAGAACAAGTAACCTTGCTGCTGCTGGAGGAGGTGAGGGTGCAAGTCTGCAAGCCACCAAATCTGCAATAGTGAGGCAGGGGGTACTCATTTGTGCACAAAAATGCAACAGGTGCTGGTGCAGGCAGGAGAAGAAGAGGCTGGTATGAGAGGCGAAAGCAACCTGGCCAACCATTCCTAAGAAGGCAGGAGAAACCAAGCGTCTTCACACAAAAGTTGTATCTTAACAAGTATGGACAAGTCAGCCACAGTCCTATCTATGCTCAAGCAGTGAGTATGTTTAAGATGGATGTTGTGAGAGAAACCAGATCCCGTTGGAGAGGTTATCTCGCGATGAATCTTGAACATATTCAGCTTGTCATCCTAAGGACAGACCTGATTCTCTCTGGGGATCATATGCTGAAAATACTGGCTTCTTGACAAAAATAATATTGGGAAGGCTTCTGGTCTTCTTACTGGTATTTACACCTTAAAGCAGCACCATGCTATAATGGGTATCAGTAATGATCCAATTTGCGGAGGTTACCTCTTTAATGAGGAAACTATTACTTGACCCTGTGTGATTGCAAAGTGTTTTCTGCCTATAGGTTTGAACACCTTGTCATTGTTTACTTGAACCGTGGGAGAGTCATGATATTCCTATTAGGTGTTTGCTGAATTTTACTTCAGCTGCTTTTCTGTTTTAAGACTTTTGTTTGGGGACTAGTACAATTAACCTTTGGTCGCAGTGCTTGGTTTGGTCGAACCCCCCTTTCTTTGATTTCATTCATACTAAAAATAGTTTTGTGCATTTGTTCAATAGACTTTGTATTGACACTTATGAGAGAAAAAAAAAATTATTGTTAACCCTAAAAGTAGATGTTAAAAGATTGCTGCAAAATTACAGCGGAACACTAATTTACTCATGACACGTTGCATCAAAGAGACACAAAAATAAACTGAACTGAAAATACTGTGTTTTCAACAGGTAATAGCCGGCCACTAACAATTTTGAACAATTAAAAATGGAAAAAAGAAAAAAATTTGTTGCTTTTTAAATTTTACATCATATGTGCTATTATATGCTTAAAGAAAAATGTTCCGGGTTTCAGGATTCCAAAATTTGGGTCTCATACTGTACTCATGTTGTTTTATAATACCTGCTATCATTGTTTGTAAAGAAATTACAATCAGAGATTCATGTATACATAAATATAAATGTGTGTGAGCATTCCACCATTTTAATTCTTTTCCTCTTCATATACTTGCAGCAACAAAATGATGCAGGTGAGGACAGTCAAAGTCAAGATCATGCTGATGATGAACATCAGCCCACACAAAGACCACCACGAAGGCCTTTGAGACGTCCATTCTTTAGAAAATATTACAGAGGTCCTCCAAGAGGACCTCCTCGAAATATTGATCAAGGTGGCAATGAGGTAAGTTTGGGTTTTGATTATGTCTTTAAAGTTATTACTCCTTTACATTTTTTAATTCAGTTGCTAAAATTGTAAAATTGTATGTGAAATCAAAACTTTCATTTTTTTACATCGTATTATCCGCAAGGATTTTTTCCCTTTTTGGACGATTTTAGGACCTGCGCTGTGTATAATATGCAGGAAAATATGGTTGTGGTATTTAGTATAAAATAAGTTTATAAAGTTATTCACGTTGTACATATTTTTTTAATCATGGATTCAGACATATATAACATTTAATTTTTATTTTTAAAAAAGTGAAAAACATTACAGTTGACTCTCTGTTTAACGACTTTCAAGGGACCACAAAAAATCGTCCTTAATTAGAAATCATCCTTAAATAGAATGCTTTTAACACTACAGTGGACCATCTGGGACCGTGAAAAGCCGTAGTTAAATAGAAAAAGTCGTTAAATAGAGCGTCGTTAAACTGAGAGTCAACCGTATTTGATTTAATTTTTGTAAAGTTTTTGAGCTTCTCTGTATTGAGAAGGAAAAGGGGAGTGCTGTTCATTTAAAAAAACAATGAAATAGTTCTCCATCATAGTCATCAGAACTGAAGCACCTGTGAACCTGATATTCCAACATTCAAGGCATAAAATGAAATGATCAAAATTGATAATATTTTATGCTTTTGAACTAATCAACAATACTTTCGCAGCCAATATAAGAGTACTAATACCACTTTTGAAGAGAAGCAAAGGATATTCTAAGAAATCACAATTTTTATAATTAAGTTTTTAGCATTATTAATCTAAAGAATTAAATGAAAAATTTTCTATGCATATTTGTTAGAATTTAGTTTCTAAAAGAGTAATAAGAAATTGAGTTTCTTTATTTTTTTTAAAATAAATACTTGAAAATGTGTTTGTCCAGCATATTGAAAGTTGTCAATTTCTCTTTCAATGTCCCAAAATCATGCAAGGTTTTCTTATTTGTACACTAAACTTATGCTATGTTCTCAATGCTGTATTTTTTGTTGTAACTGTTAGGATGATCAAGACGAAAGGAAAAATGATGATAGGATTCCTAGAGGCGGTGGTGGTGGTGGACTAAGACGTGCGCCTAGGAAATTTTATCAACGATACTTCAGGCGCAGGCCTCGCCGCCCGAGAAGTGACACGGAGGGAAGCCAAAGTGGGGTTGAAGGTGATAATGCTAAGGTAGGTGGGATGGTTTTATGAATGCCCTTCCTACGAAAAGTGGAGGTATTTTATCTCGAAATACAGTCAACTTGCAATGACTGGAATTCTTATAACTTGAATCTTCTTTTTTTCTCAAAGTTTCTATTGGGTCCTAAAGTGTACTTAAAGTAACTCGAATGACTTTGCCAGTCCTTGGGACTTTGAGTTATTGAGAGTACTGTAAGAAATATTTTTAAAAAATTTCTTACAGTAATATGCAGGATTTTTTAAAAATCCTGCATATTTACAAATTATTTTGGGAATAATCTGTGTCAGAGATAAGCAGTTTTAGTCTCATTTTAAGACCACAGTTTTTAATTTGACACTTAGATTTTTGAGTATAGGTGCCAAATTTGGCACCTTAATTTTTAGATTGCATGAAAGCTTTTCTTTTCTGACTCATCATAATTGAAACCAGCCATTGACATGAAGAATACATTTATAAAAATAATTTCAAAATGCAATCAATTTTGAATTCAAAAAAAAAAAAAAATCTAATATTCAATTTATTTTTTTTCAACTTGATCACTCATATTGACACCTAGAAACTTGTCCTACGCATCAAGGCCACACATAAATTTATATTCTTATTTCTAACACTGGAAATAATATTAAGAGAAATGTTTTCTCTTTATATTATTTGCAGGAAATGAATAAATAAGCAATAACTTACTGATTGAACCTGTACAAAAGCAAAATATTGGTATTACAGTGGATGCCTTTTAATTGAATCAGTGATCAATTGAATCAGCCGCTTTAATGAATAAAATTACCAAAAACAGAATAATATCCGGCTTTATGGAATTAACTGCTTTATTGAATCAGCTGCTTTATGAAGTCAAAACTGTTCAGAACAAACGTGATTCATATAAGCGGCGGCCGCTGTATTTTGTGACAAGCTATTGGTCCTTAATATTATATCAACAAACTGCATTTGAAGGATTAAGGCTGAAAAAAAATGAAGTTTTCAAATTTTATTTTAAACAAGCATTACTCATTGTTTTAGCCTGTGGGCCATGGTAAATCCTGTCAAAATACCTGGGTTGGATTTACCTATAGGCTACAAAAGCTGTAGCTTAAGGCAGGGGCGGATAATGTTTATGAAATGTTAATACCAGTTAATCTATTCAAAAAGTGCAGAAGCATTTAGTACATACTAATTTAAGCCAAATAGAAAAGTTTTTTTTTCTTTTTATTTTTAATGCATTTTAAGCCAATTAAGCACCAAACTCTGCAGCAACTCTTCAGCATATATAATGATGAGGAGTAATTAAACATTTTCTTAAGAATTGTGGCTTGAGAGTGTGATTTGTATTGTCAACCCTGCTTAATCAGGTAACGGATAAACGAATACCTCGCTTATATATGAATAAAACCTCCTGGAACCGAATATTTCCCCATAGACACAATGTTAAGGATCCCCGCTTAAAAGAATAATCTCTCCAAATCTTTCAGCCATTCTTCAAAAAGGGCAGAGGTCATCCATGCATTTCTGTTTGCCCGATATCCAACAGACAAAGTGTCAATTCTGATTCCCTTAAAGCCGCGTGGCTTGTAGCTTTTTCCTATAACCAATAGCTTCTCCTTGTCCATTCCTGACATGCTTGAGCAGCACAAGACTGTTATTGTCCAGCAGAAGGAACTGTCTTGGCCTTTTTTGAAGCTGGTTCTCCCTTTGCAGTCCACTGTTTTGACTGTGTTTCTGTAGTGTTTTCCGTAAGTTTAAGCGTTTCAACATTGTGTTTAAGCTACTCCAGCTAGGTTCTGCAATCTATTATGTATTTTCTCAATTTTTTCTAAAGCTAAATTTTCTGAGTTTTAAAGTTTTAGTGATAGTTTTTGAAAATGTTCACCATTTTAAAGCAATTTCTGAATTATGGACAGGTGAAAACAAAAACCTAGAAAGAGAATACCAATTCCTTCTCAAAAAATATATTCTCTTTTTATCGTATCTGGCTATGTGACCTTTACTTGTAGTCAGTGCTAGAAATAAGTGGTTTTTAGTCTCAATTTGAAGCCTAGATTTCCAGTCATCCTAGGTGCCTAAAGTTTTGCATAAACATGCAAGCTTTTCTTTCCTGACTCATTGCGCTTGAAACTCGTGATTGCTGCAAAGGATAAATTCATCACAAGTAGCTCAACTGTCCTGCAAAGGATAAATTAATTAAACTAACTTTTAAATACAATCAATCTTGTATTTTCAAAAAAAAAATCTTTTTTTTCATTATATTCAAGATCCTTTTAAATATGCTATCAACAATGTGTAGCATTTCTATTTAACATAACTAGGTAATATAGATGCACACAGTGCGTGGTTACATTTGCTACTTAGCAGATATACTTGCTGTGAAAATGTTGCATCATTCGATAATCACTAATTAATATCAGTACTGAACGTTTGTTTTCTTTCAAATTTATTGATAAATTAATGAAGAATGTTCACCTTTTATTTCAATGGACGGATGGTCGAAAGCAAAAGGCTTTGTCTCACTAAAAATTTTATCTACCCTCTGTATATTGTTTTTGATGCCTGCAGCTAGTTATGAGTTGTTTGCAAAAGTACCTTATATTTTTATTTCATTGTACTATTTAATAAATATATTTTTTATAATCATGGAGGATATTTGACTCATTAAAAGTAGCAATTTTGACTCCTAGAAAATCATGCTAGGTGTCATCATGACACCATTTTAATTCCTTTTTGTAACACTGCTTGTAGTCTCATAGCCTTTCATAGATTCAGCTGTTTCAATTTATCAAAATGAAAAATGGCAATAGGTTAAATTTTTGTACGGAAAGCAGGACAAGGGGTTTAAGCTATTCAAATCTCAGGCTAACCTGGAAATTTGGAAAAATGCTACTTATTGCGTGGTGTGCACTCGGAACAACTGTGAGTAAGGGAGTAGATTGGTTTAAAAGGACCATTTATCTTCATTGGAGAATAATAAACTGATTAGGACCAGCCTAACTGGGCCCAGAGCCTGTTGCTGGTTGTCATGTTAGTATTTTTTGTGTGTATAATTTTTCTGCCAAACTAACCAATGCCCCCATAATACTAAATGCCTCTAGTATTTAACATAGAGCAAAAACCAGTGCACACAGACTGAGTCAATTTCAGTGTGGAGACCAGAGGCCACTTCCATCTATCAAAGGTATTAGAAACTAATGGCAAAGAAAACAATTAGTTTATTTCAAAATTAACCAATTGTAATTATCAATTTGATTTTAATCCATCGCCATAACAACGCCATGGTTGAATTGCAGCCAAGTAGCTCTGTCCTCCACACCGAAAGTCGACTCCTGCGACGCCGTAAGATCACTCGATTTCCGGGACGGAGGACAGTGTCATAGTAGGGGAGATAGCGACAGTTTTTAATACATTATTTATATAAGGCCAGAATTTTTTTAAATATTAGATTAGTTTACTAGAGACTATAAACTATTAGATTAGTTTACTACCTGAATTTTTTGACCTCTGTGAGTTCCACTTAATATATCGTCGCCACAGAACAACAGTAAGATATCTTAATGTTATTTCTGGGATTAGATATCTTATTGTTGCTCTGAGGCGACGATATGTTCGTTATCTTTTATGGAAGGAAACGGGGTACGTGTCGAAAACAATTACTACGAATACTGCTGAACATACTTAATAATTTTCTCAATATCATTAGATAATGGAATTTCTTTCATTAGATATAATAAAAAGAATCCATCATGGATGAGAAATTTTGGTTGTTCAGAATTGATGTTTTTTAAGCACTTTTATTACACTTGGCCTGATTGTCATGGAGTAATCTGAGGCGTACTTTTGCTTATATTTCAGCAACTAGATTACTAAGAGACTTCTGGATTTTACTAAATGATTTGCTTAATCTTAAGGTACAACTTAAGGCTGAAAATTTAAAATTCTGAAGAAACATCATTATTTCGGTTATAATGGAAAATAGCAAATTTGATGTAATTTCCCCATTAAATGTTTAAATATAAAATCCATTGTTATAAATTTTGTTGCCTTGCAAATGTAATGTTAATAGTAATCATAATGAAAAGTTTGAATCAAGTCCTCTCTGGAGCAAGAATGAAATTTATTCACTGACGTTGCTTTCTTAGGGTTTTTATCCTCATCTATGCATCTATGCCAATAATCGATAACGGGGCTAAGTAAAAAGACGTATTAGGATCTTTATCCCAAGTTACTTATACGTTGTGAATCATTCTTTTGCATATACTCAGCAACTAGACCACTTACAGACTTCAGAATTTTATTAAATGATTTGTTTAACTTTAAGGTACAACGTAACGCCAAAAAATCAAATTCTAAATTAAAATTTTGTTTGAAAACGAAAAACTTTAAAAAAACAGATTTTTTAAAAAAAATAACAAGCACTTTTCATAATGCACTCAAAAGGACAAAATAACTTTTCTGGGTCAGAAAGGACAATTTAAGTGTTCCTGTAGTTTTTAATTCTTTGAAGAAAAAGATTTCACAAACGAAGAAAAGTGCGCTCAAGTCATTTTAAACCAAACTTTCCCATTAAGGGAAAAAAAATGCGTGTTTCAACACTCAAATTTATGATTGAAAGCTAGATAATGGTAAAACATTCTCTACATGACTAGAACCGCACTTTTCTTCGTTTGTGGTGTCATTTTCTTGGAAATTTTTGAAAACTATAAGAATTCTTTAATTGTCCTTTCTGACCCAGAAAAGTTATTTTGTACTTTTGAGTGCATTATGAACAGTGCTTATTATTTTTTAAAAAATCTGTTATTTTCCAGTAAATGCAGTAAGACAGATTTTTCAGTTCTGCAGATGGCTATTATCTGTTGACCCAATTTAACATATGCTAAAGAAATATAATCATCAGCAGCAACGCTATCGCCGCGAAGCACTGGATCAAGTTTGCTCCAAAATGGCGGATGCGTCAGCTCCTCCACTATAGGGGCCTTACTCAGGCCCAGGCCCCAGACCCAAGGTTATTAAAGGCGTGTCCTTCCCTTCTCCCTTCTTCACAGTAGATGAATAAACAGCTTTACTTCCCCATTTACGAAATGTATTTGAAAAGTTGGTGATTCAAAATATTTTTGAAGAAGTTAAAATATATATATATATATGAATAATGTAACAAAAGTATGAATATCAATTTAAATATGATAGAAAATTGTAATCATGAAAAAAAATAATTGAAAAATTTCCATTTATAAAGAATGAAAAGATAAAATAATCATACTTTTCCAACTACTTTATAATTTAAGCAACCTCTACCAAAGACTAAGCAACCTCTTAGTAACGGTAGACTAAAAATTTTAATAAAAACAGGATTTAAACTATTTATTAAAAAATAAATCAGCTTTATTTACTGAAATTTCGCGAGGACAAGCAAACTTTTTCGAGCGAGTGTTAGCGGCCCGATAAACGGTACATAGAGGTACGAGGTCGACATTCCGTGACGTCTATCATGCCTTTGCAACATAACACAACTGGTAGACTTTTGTTTTTATATTTTATACATTGTAAACAGTTACTAAAAAAATTTTTAGGCTTATATATTTAAGTCAAAATTGACTGATTTTTTCGCACCTTGCGTGGGTGGTAGACACGGCACGGCAACGCTTCGGACGCGGTAGACATATATTTTTCGTTATGTTTATACGTAATCAATAATATTACCGAGTTTCAGCCTTATATATATACTAGTGATACCCGCACGGCTTCGCCCGCAATAGAAAAATCAAAAGATCTTTTGGTTCGCCTGTATATTTACAAATAATGTATAGTGAATTTTCTCGCCAGTTGGCTTGCACCGACATTACGGTTCCACGTTACAATAATTTCGTATCTCGCCAATTGGCTTGTGCCCATGTTACGGTTCCACGTTACGATAATTTCGTAATTTATGATACTTTTTTTCTTAAAATTGGAGTAAAAAAAGAACCACATCGAATTTTCGAAAAATCGCTTCGAGGTGCACACCCCCATGCTACATACTAACTTTGTGCCAAATTTCATGAAAATCGGCCGAACGGTTTAAGCGCTATGCGCGTCACAGACATCCTACGGACATCCTACAGACATCCAGACATCCTCCGGACAGAGAGACTTTCTGCTTTATTATTAGTAAAGAAGACAATTTCACAAGTTTTTGCAACATATTGCAAAATTTTTTATTAATTATTGCAACGATAACTTTTTGGTAGACTCGCGTTTTCTTCTTTTAAGTAAACTAATCTAATATTTAAAAAAAAATCTGGCCTTATATATATTGTCGTAAAATTTCGGTCGTTATCTCCCCTACTATCACCTTGTACATGGCCCCAATAAATTTCCGCTTACGCTTATGGACCTTGACAATTTTTGACTTTTCTGTATTGAACCAATGCAGCTCATGCATCCACCAATCAATTTCAACGTTTCAATGCCGCTCGTGCATCCACCAATCAATATTAATGTTTCAAAGTTTGTTATTTTTGATCGGACGTCGCCCATTTTGACCGCAAGAGGCGCCACAGGAAACCTCTGGGTCCACCATTTAGTGGCAAAGAAATGGAAACGGGTGCCCTGTAGCACCCTCTATGTTGCTATGGGTTTCAGCGATTGCCACGGCCTATAAGAATTAAGTGGGGCCATGCCTAGTGGCAATCAGATGAACTCGTTGCTATGCCGATGGATCCAATCGATTAAAATCAAATATATAATTACTTAATTTCAAAATAATTTTGTTAGTAACCAATTATTTTCTTTGCTATTGTTTTCTAATACCTTCGATAGATGGCAGTAGCATTCCGTACCAATATTTACGTATCCTCATTCCCCTCAGTACCCATATTCACGTATCCTCGTTCTCTCGATTCGAGTTTCTTTTTGCTCTATGTTAAAAGTGAGAAAGCGACAGACATTTAGTATTACGGGGACGTTGGTTGAACCGACTCTCTGGAGAATAACATCTGCTTTCCCACCAGGACAACGAAGCCGACGACGAAGACCAGCAGGCTCGGGTCTCTGGATCCCGCCCGCGCCAGGCCTACAGACCGCGGATGGACCGCCGCAGACCGCGCAGGGGCGGTCATGCCCGGACCGCTCGGACCGCATGCCCAGGAATGGCAGGGGGGAGGACGGAGACGAGGTGAAGCAGGAAGACTACGAGGCCAAGTATGAGGTCAAGACCGAAGATCCGGGGAGTGGCTACGAAAACGATGCAGCCAATGTCTCGTCTTCGATGCCGCCCTCGGGGGGGTCCGGAGAACCGTGTGATTCGGCTCAGACGAACGAAGGCTATTCAAAAGAGCAGTCGTCTGCTGAGCAGGTGAGGGATTTCTGCTGTTTTTACTCCCTTTTCCTTTTACAAAAAAGGAAGTATTGTACTCACGAAAAAAATTTCGCTCAAAAATCGACCTTAATTTCCATTTTACTCACCCCCTAGTGAATGGTGAGTTTTTTTTTTTTTTTTTTCAACTCGACCACACGTGGATAAGTGCCTAAGAATGTAAATACACGTGAAATATCCATTCTGTTGATTTCCGAGTTAATTACAACGAGTTTTCTCACGACATCTGTATGTAGGTATGTGCGTATGTGTGTCGCATAATTCAAGAACACTATGTCCTAGAAAGTTGAAATTTGGTACGTAGACTCCTTGTGGGGTCTAAATTGGAGTAAAAGGAAGTCATGCTCATGTAATGCACACATCAGCTCATTTTAGTTACTTGCATGCCTGGTAAAGTCTGACCACCGATGAGATGTCAAGGCAAACATCCAGTTTAGAGGTGGAAACGGATGCATCTATTAGTTTTTATAGAGCCTAGCTTTTGCAGATGCGTGCTAGCCTCTGCTGTCCAATATTTTAATGTGAAACCTTACTCGTATTTGCGCATGCATCAGGTCTCTTCTGATTTTATCAAAACAGGGGTAAAAGGAAGAAGGAAGTAACGAACAAGGAAAAATTGAATGCATCGGAAGTGCGCTTCCTTAAACCATCACCCGTTTTTCAATTGGAACAGTTTGCTGCTGCTAGTCGTGGAGTTCGAGAACAGACAGTAAATTAAGTAAAGTGTCACATTGGAATTGACGAAGCACACACATCAAATTTTTACTTTTCCTCCTCATAGAGATGGACTCGTTTTTACTGGAAGTTTGCCAATTCCCTATCATCCGTGGGCAGAATGTTGCAGAATTTGTTTCGGGAGGCTCCGAGGCCGATCGAAAATGAAATTAGTTTGTTGTGGCTATCACGAAACTTTCTTCTATATCCATATCCATATTATGAATTCTTGAATCTAACGTATTGTTACAAATTTTGTAAGTAGTAATCATTTTTACGTTTTAATCTGGCTAACTTCAACTATATCTTAAAGTTTATTCCATTGATTTTCGCCTAAGATTACAGTAGTTTCATACATTGCCTGCTACGAACCGTTTCAACATTATGCTTATGAGATTGGCGGGAAATTTTAGAGACATCGCCAAGTTGGCATCATTTTTGGCACCATGTCGCCTAGCTTTGTGACACTTCTTATGTAATTAGTATTTCAAGGTTAATAATGAATGTATTAACCCTGTAACCTCTAGAAACTACATAGTTACTAACCACATAGAGTAAATACTAGAATCGGATAAAGGGAGATCCCCAGGCCTGGCATAAAAGCAATATTCTCAAGCAAAATTTTTATTGAAAATGGGAATTTTTTATAAACTATTTCTGTGATAACTTAAAGCTTTCTTAGCTAATGTTTGGAAAGAAATTTCAAAGTGTTATTAGAACTGCTGTTTTGCTTGCTTTCAGGAGCAAATTAGTGCAAGACTAAAAAAATTTATAGCCAAAAAGGAAAAAAAAAAAAGCATTTAATAGGACAAGAAAAGGCCAACAATTGCAATTTTGAAGAGCAAGACTGCACATTAAAAAAACCAATATGTAGCATAATATTCTTAAGTGAAAAAACTTTTGCAATGAGAAATAAAATCAAAGAAACAATCTGAAAAGCACTAACCATGGAGTCCTGTTAAAAAATTCCAGTATTATAGTTGTTGAAATTCAATCAAAAGTTGATATGATCAAGCCTTTTTTCCTGAAGCAAATTAATTATTCTTTCTCTCTCTCTCTTTTCTTTTTCTTTAATGTATGGTTCCTGTGCTTCAAATGTTGTGGGAATAATTTTGAACTTTTAGAAACTAATCAATAATTTCTTCTTAAACCCTGAATTGATAATTCCCACTAAAATCCTTAAAAAAGAGTTACAACAATTTATTTCATATTGTTTTCTATGCTTGAAAGTACAAAACTTAAGTTTTAACTTGCAATCCCTTGCAGATTTCTGATGGACAAAAATATGTTGCTTTTTTTCTGCTTGGGGTAGTGAAAATAATATTCCTTGTGTTAATAGTATAACAATTGTGGTTTATTATTTATGATGTAACTATTTGTGGTACTTCGTTGCCTCGTTCATATGAAGCTTTTCTATCCTGGAAAAAATTTGCTTAACACCTCATTCCAGTTATTTCCCATTCCCAGGTATATGTGGGTTTTCTTTCTTCTGTACCTTCTGCAATAGTTATTTGGCTTTTAACCAAAATTCACTTCGCAAAACGAGTTTGTTCACTTGCTGGGTAGAACCGCTTTCTTAGGTACAGGGTAAAAACTCTTTTCGTATGTGAACAGTGAATTTCCCAACCAGTTTTTTTTTTCAAAGTTAGAGCGAAGAAATGCAAGGTACAAAAGTCTCATGTGCTAGTGTGTGGCAAAACTATAACGATACAAATTTTTATTTATCATTTGCTCCAGGGCTCAGATTTTGTGGTTAAGTAGCTAAACTGTCGAACTTTAATAATGCTTGAAATGTTATGAATATTATTTTTAATGCATTATTTATAAAACTAAAGTCCATGACTAATGCCTTGCTTTGTTAAAAATTTATATCTATCATGTTTTTTTTTTTTCTTTTCCTTCCTAGCCTGTTGTGAAAATTGAAAATACATCTCCTGCAGAAGCCTCTACAAATGAAGCAATAGTTTCTGCCTAACAAACGGAGCCACACCATTTTTTTTGAGCTCTTGGATGAGTCTTAATAGACTGTTTGCTTATCATGTCATTAACACCCTTGAGATTTTGAAACTACCAACTTTGTAATTGTTAAAAAGCTGTGATTTGAATGTATTCGAACAGCCAAGGTATAGTTTTTATCAGATAGCTGTTTGTGAAGTTATGCCCTCACTGGGTTGATTTAAAAGATGCTGAGTAGCCAAATAACTTTGAAAAGTTTTAATTTGAATGCAGTTACTTGTTTAAAAATATTACCATTTATTCACATTGAACACAAGTTTTTGACTGAACTAACATCATGGATGTAACTTTGGCTCTTGTTTATTACTCTAATTTATTTTTTAAAAGCTTGAAAGTATAAAGTGTAGAATTTAATGAATTTTATTTTGACTGAAAGCAGACACTTTGTATACTTGAAGAAGAAAAGTTTATAAAATGAATTTGAATAAAATTCTTCATTTCACAAAAAGTACTGTGTTCTTATTCATATGGTAAAATGCAGTAATCGAAAGTTCCTGACATTTAAAGTAAAAACTTCAAAAAAAAAGCTGAATTTTTTTTTATTTTTGCAAATAAAAGTTTTAGCATCTGAATAAAAACACTAATGACGTTTCTGTTCTTGCATTTTTTATATCTTTAGTGGTAAATTTAAATTTTCGGTAATAATATGAACAAAAAGTAATATGCATTCGCAAATATGCTTAAAAAATCAAGCAACCCGAGAAAAACTTACTAGTCGCCTGATTTTTTTTTTAAACGACAATATTCTTTTTGTAATTTTTCTTTTGCTTATAAAAATAAAAAAATCTGAAAGTAAGTGAAAAGCAAAAATATGCATTTTCATATAATGTGGGCTCTAATCACACTAGTCAACAAAAAAGAACTTTTGTCTGCATCCTGGTTTTAAATAGTGAATTCCTACTAATTTTGGGTTGAGAAAAACGAATATGGTAGTGAATGTTTTTTATTAGCTCTTGTTTTCAGGATACATAAAAGTCCACTGGAGAAAGATTCACAGCAACCACACATAGTTTTAAAGGCAATGTTTAAAAGGGAAAAACATCCTGTGCAATAAATATTATTAAATAGGTCTTTTTTTTTTAAACAATGCTTATTTTTCGGAAAAATGAGGCTGCTTTGGCTTATTGTTGTAAATGCTTCATTTTCGATTGCTTTTTGTACGTCAAAAAAGAACCATTCCTTGTAATAAGATCAGCAGCATTTGGTGAGCATTAACTCAGACCAATGACCCTTATATCTGCGTTCTATTGTAAATATATCTTTTTTTTTTATTGAAACCTTTCTTCATTCTCACTGCTCATAGCTTTAGTTTTTAAACAAAATATCCTGGAAGAAGTGAAAAAAAATGTAGTTTCACAGACACATCATTAATCAATGGTGACAGAATTTCCATAGGAATTGTTTGACCAACTGTTTTTTTTTTATGCTTAAAAATACTTGTAATACACCCTTAATGACTTCTAAGGTGTTTTCTTCCTTCGAAAATTTATTTTGAAAAACAGTGATTTTCAAAATTGATTGTATATGAAAGGCCTTTAAAAATTCTCTCCTTAACCTTAGCTTCAAATATATCTTGGAAATTTCCCTCTAAGGTATTGGAAAAACATCTTTGTTCACGGCTTTCATGAAGTTCTTCATTATTCCCAGCAAGATGAGCATGGGTGGAAGCCTGAAATGGGTGGATCTACTAGAGGTTGATTTTGAGCATTTCTTTTTCCAGATTTTAAATTTCGCGAAGTCCATTTCGGTTTTCATGTAGTAAGATTTTCTATCTCAACCTGGGGTCGAAGTTTAGAAGACATTAAGTCTCATGGGGGGGGGGGTGTATCTGACAAGAAAAAAAAAAGCATTAGTGAGAATTCTCTATCCTAGTTGCCTCTGTATCTTAAAAAATAGAGCTAATCTCAACTTTTTATGGTGATTTTTGTGTTTAGGGAGACAAAATACTTCGGAAATAGCTATTAGTGAGCCGGATGCATTTTTGGTGTTGGCTAGTGTGATTATTATTACTACTACTACTACTGTACAGCTACCTCTAAAAATATTTAAAGGGTTGCAATGATTAAAGCCCTAGGGTTTATGCAATGATAGCTGCCATATAAGATAAATGGAAGATTTATATCACAAATAAACTGACGGGCTGGGTGGAAAAGGCTCAAGTAACATTTACTTTAGAACCACATTTTCATTTTCTGTCATTCCCAGTTTTAAAATTTATCTCTTTAACTTCAATGCACCTTAAGTTAGAATCTGCTCTGCAAGCATCCGTACTATTTTTCCATATTTGATGCATAGATTGTCGATTTGAAAATTAGATTGTCGATTTGTAGATATGAAGAATGTTGGCATGTTCTAAAGGGGTCCTACTGCCCAAGAAATGGGGGAAAAACTAGCAAAAAGACTTAATAACATTTCAAATGCACACTGCTGGTGTCTGAGGAGGAGCCCTATCGAGTTTTTGTAGGGAGACCCAAAATTTATAGATATTGGCAAGAAAATTAAGACTGATTTTTTTTTTTTTAATTTGTTTGAGGTGAAACTTTTTGAAATTTAAAAGATTTACTTCTTACCTATCCTTATTAAATAAGGGGTAAAATATGGTATTCACTTTTGCTGTGAGTCCGCTGTGAATTTGCCTTAAGCCCTGTATACAGGGCTTCAGATTTACCATGTCGCAATTCAATAATTGACAAAGAGACTTCAAAAATGCATTGAGTCACCCAGTAACCTGTAAATCCGCCACTGGCTATGATGTTAACGTATGATGCATGAGAGAAAATAGCTTATACAGTGAAACCTGTCTATAATGATATTTTCCTTGGTCCCAAGCAGAATGGCAGCAATAAATAATCAAACTGTCTATACCGATAACCTGTCTATAACGATATTTTCCTTAGTCTCAAGCAGAATGGCAGTAATAAATAATCAAACTGTCTATAATGATAACCTGTCTATAACTATCATTTTTAGGTCCCAACAGTATCGTTGTAGATTTAGATAGGTTTTACTGTAGTTACCCCTAGTTTGTTCTAAGTATTGTAAGTTTTTGTATTCAAATTCAAAAGCGTGAAAAAACTCTTTTAAACCTGTATTATAGTAAACTCTTGTTGATCTGTGGCTGCTTACCTGTGGTCTTTTACGCTTTAACCCCCCTCCCCCCCATTGATTATTTTACCTGCATGTAGCACCCACTTAAACAAAACAAGTGAAAAATCTATTTTTAGACCGTCATATTTATTTCTTACCCTCCCTTCCAATGACACCAAACTTTCAAAGGTCACCCAAGCCTGACTAATTGAAATCTGTTTTTTAGTTCTACAACACTTACGTGCATAAACGAGTGAATAGACCAGTTTTGTTCGAAAAATTCCCCTCCCCGATACTTTTTTGGCGTAACCTAGCGTCATCTGTTTCTGTTAATCTGTTGGCATCATTTGCTCACGTAGGTGTGTAATAATTTCGCAATAATGCACAATCCTCATTTCCAATAGCTTTTATTTGCATATTTTACTTACACTTATTGTTTCAATCAGGGCTGGGAGTTGGCGGAAAAATGATAGACTCCTGGAATTTTTGAGCCTTTGACTCCGGCTCCTTTACACCAAAATCAGTGTGACTCTGATTCCGCAAGTACTTGCAGAGTTGCGGACTTCATGGGAAAATGCCCGACTCCTGCTCAGACTCTTGCAATTTTAAACCTTCGACTCCGAATTCTTTACCCCAGAATCAGCCCGGCCCTTCGACTTGTGAGCCCACAACAGAGTACCTAACAAGTAGGGTTCTATCGCAATTCGTGATTCCAAAAAACAAGATTAGAATTCCAAATCTCCAAATCCAGACTTCTTATCTTTCTTTGTTTTTTTGTTTTAAAAAGCCAGGGGGTGAAAGTGCACCGCCTGCTGGCATTCAGAGACATACATACGTAATCCGTCCAATAAATTCGCGAACTCGTACAATATAGCGGCCATCGACGCGGACTATAGTCCCGCCAACTTTCGGCGATAGTTACCTGACAACCTGACACCCAATGAAATGTCAGTTCTTAGCAGATCACCAAACTGCACGTATGTTGCAAGTTATATTAGTTTCTGTTGTCCTTGTTTTTGCTGTTCGTAGAAAATGGAAATTGATGAAATCATCGAAATTGATGAATTCACACTTCTGAAGCGTTTGAGAGATCGTGTGCGACCAAATTTGACTCAAGGCGATGGATGGATGGAAGCACCATGACAACGCACCAGCACATTCAGCGTTGATTTTTCACCAGTTTCTGGCAAAAAAATTCAATCACCATCCTTCACCACCCTCTCTGTTCGCCAGATCTCGCACTCTACGACTTTTTCTTAGTCCCAAAATGCAAAACATGTGATGAGGGAACATCACTGGGGAGATTTGGACTCATAAAGCGAGAATAAACGACGAGACAAATAAAGATCGTAACTGCTGAGGATTTTCAAAGACGCTTCAAAGAGTGGAATAGAAGATGGGATAAGTTCATAGAGCAACGAATTGAGAGTACTTTGAAAGGGCGAAATCGATGTGGGCTAAATTTTGCAAATGAACTTTTTATGGCCTCAGTTTGCGTATTTATTGGACAGACTACGTATACATGACGTACTTGGTAGTAGGGACAGTGACGGCAATTGGTTGCCCCCCTCCTCCTTTTTACGGAAGATTTATTTTATTTCTCAATTTTGGAACCAAAACTAGAAATTACAAGAAATGTAGAGTGGTAAAAATTTTCAGAGAGAATATAATTATTTGCTTTACTTTGTATATCTGTTTACGAAACATTATTTAGCACAAGCAATAACTACATGACAGACCCGTCATTTTGGGCATTTTAAACACAATGTATTTTGGTGCTTTTTTTCCCCTATAAATTGCATTGAGTATACACCATTGCCCCCCCCCCCCCGGAAAACTTTGAAATGAAGTGCCTGTTAAAAATGCAGTTCAAAAGCAAAACGCTATTAAGTGGCGTTTTCCGAAAGCAACTGGAAAGCATCTGAAACAACGTTGCTAGGTTAGGCATTCTGACCTGAAAATTGACGTCTCCAGGTAACATTTTCTTGACGTTTTGAAAACGTGGTCGTGAGCCCTGCTACAACCTAAATGACCACTCTTTGCTTAAGCGACGTATGAAACGAGTGCTGAAATGAAATTTTCGAATGTGTTATCTTTCAAAATAAAGTGCAAACGAAGCGAACGGGGTTCGAAACTGAAATCCCCCCCCCCTCCCCTCTTCTTTTGAGTTCTGTCGGGGTTTTGTTCATCTGTCTAGCAGACGATACCGAACCAAGGCCTCCTGCCGGACGCACAGATGTCGCTCCAGTGCCAGATCTATGGAGCATGGAGTTTGCACAGCCGTAAATGCAGTGAAATGAAGTGAGGATAGAATTGGTGTTATGAAAATAAATTCAATGTGTGTGATATGTTATTGTCTACATTTCTTTTAAATGTATAATGTTTTTATTTAAAATCTAAACATGAATTTCGTGTAAAAAGTTTTTTTATCTCAAATTTTACGAAATGGCCGAAAGATTCAACCGATTTCACGAAGATCGTGATTATGAGGTACTGCACATTTTCTAATCTGTACTGCTGTTAATTCATTTTTGAGTTTAAATTCCCTAGGTTTGTGAAATGTAAGAAACTGTTGATCAATTTGTTATGTTTTACAGTAAGCTGTGGTTTAAAAATGGCTATTCGAATGAAAAAACCTGTGTGTGTAAATTTGTGTGTGTGTGTGTGTGTCTTGGTTATTTGTATGATTGCCCCTTTTTACTCAAATTGGTGTTGGTAATGATCAGGAAGTTCTAAAATTTTAATCGCAAATTTCAAATCCTGTGTATCAAAGTATACTAATTAATAAAGTTCAGAGGATGTTCTTCTATGATTATTAAAAGTTTTGAATTTGTATGACTTGTTTTTTTTTTCCTTGCATTATTTTGCTTATATTAAAAAAAAAAGGGAACTACTTTGATATACCCCCCCAAATCGGAAATTTGGCGACTTTTTTTTCTCACCAAAGGAGATACCTGTTTTTGCGCCTTTTTTTTCATAAAACTTTTTTTAAAAAACTCAAAAAATGATACAAAATACAAGAAAATACTAAATTTGGCAACAGCAAAAACCTAAAAGCTGAAAAAAACTTAAATTGGCAAAACCAAAATAAGAAACAGCAACACTAAAAAGTCCGTAGTAGTGCCATATTTGGCGGATAATTTTTGGGGGGGTATATCAAAGTTATACCAATAAGGAATAAAAGAGCAAAAGGGGAAAAAATTGCGTAGTTTATGGAAGTTTTAAAAATCATCTTTCTTTTCTGTTCCTTTTTTTTTTTTGCTTTTGTGAACAACAACTTTTTTATTTGGGAAAAAAAAAGGATTGTGTGTAAGTCTTGTTTTTGTTGCTAACTTCAAAAAGTTCTCGTTTTTAACTCCCAATGGTCCTGAACAGACGATTAACTTTATAAGATCTGCCAAAAGGCTTTTTGTTTCTTAAATTTAAATATTTTGTAAGAGAGTTTTATTTTCAATTAATTAATATAAGCTGTGCAAGTTGTGACTGAAACAAAATGACATTTTTCGGCTGCTGGAAAAACATTCCTCTTAAATAATGAAATAACTTCTTCATAGGTAAGGTAAACGAACCAGTAGTGGCTACTTTAAGGTTTTTATTTGAAAAATAAGGATTCTAGGTCTCCCGATGGATCCAAACTTGCAGGAGGTAAAGTTCAGGCTATATTATAGTGAACAGTTCAAGGAGGAGTAGGTAGATCATCATGGAAAATTGTTATCAACTATTCAGTATGGTCATCTGGATTGTCCGTGTTTTTTCAGCTGTTTTCTAACGCTTCTCCATAACGAGGTATAAAAACATTGTGTTGAATAATGAATAGAAAAAAGCTCGAAAATAATATTTTTAGAGCTGTAACCATGTTATGAAATGTGAAAGATCATGTATCAAATGTTTTCAATTCGAAATAGTTTCTTTCTTGGCTGACAGTTGATCTGGCCACTACTGGTACCAAAAAAGTTTTGAAATTCAAAAGTGGCCACAGAGTGTCCAGTACTGAATCAGTGTTAGATACGACATTAAGTGTACACCACTTTGTCCATTTATATACTTTTATTTTTTAACTAGCCTCCTGCGGTGACCAGCTGGTCCGCCTTTTTACGCACTTCGCCTTTTTGCACTAGGTTTGCCGCCTTCGGCGGCTGATTAGACAATTTAGCGACGATATTAATCAATGTTTTTCTCCATATGCAGTAGCCCCTCGTTATATCGCTCATTCGGATATATCGCTCTTTTCTTCTGTCTCCCGAAATATTAAAGCCTAAAATAAGAAAAAAACTTTGCTTTAAGTTTGAAACCATTTCTGAAAACATATGGTATGCACAGAAAAGGTCTATTTTGTCAATGAACAAAAGGAAGCAATTCTTCTGAATTCGCTGGAAAAGCAGCAGCAATTCCTGTCATAAAAATGTACATACCCACACAGTATATTTCAGTTTAAGATGGTGTGTAAACTACTTGACATCTTCTTTTGTATTGATACATTGCGTTTACAAGGAGTGAGAGACATCAAGCGTCATAGTAGCCCATGTAGAAGAGAACATACGCCCTTCTTTTAGTACAGAAAAAATTTGTACTTGGTTGCACAAACCAGGATTTGCATCAAAGATGGGAATAATGATCTGGACGGGCGAAATAGTTTCCTGGAAACAATCTGGTTTCTTTTACTTTTCACATCCTTTCTACAGCAAGTAAAATGGATTAGAAAACCTACTCGGAATAAGAGAGTATTGGAATGCTCATTCTTTTCTCGCGGTAACTCAGAAAGATCGTCTTCATTCGCCATTTGATGATTTTAACTTTCTGACGGTGAAAATTTACTTAAATTTCAATCTTGTTTAAATTTCAATAGGTGTGATAGTACCCACATCGAAACCATTAGAATCCAATGTCAAAAAGAGCGAATGCCAATTTACTTGTGTATTAGACATAACTATTTTTAATACCCTCCGTTATATCGTGCTTTCAGATATATCGCTCTTTTTCTTTGTCCCCCGAAAAGCGCGATATAACGAGGGGTTACTGTATCAATATTATCAAAATATTATTTTTCAAAGTCATGGTGTGTGTGTGGGGGGGGGGGGGGTCATTGATCCCCCGTTGAAATTCCTCTATTTCTTACTGTCCATCTACTGTATTCACCTCTATATTTGTCCATATATAGTCCCTCTTTCTCTCTATCTATCTATCTATACAATCCATTCATATCTACCTCTGATAGTAATTAACAATCCTTTTTTATGTAAAAAAAATTTAAAAAAAAAACATTTTTTACTTAATATCATCTCTCTATCTACCCCCAATCCCTACCCCCTCTAACCCCCAATCCCTACTAAAATCATGCAAAATACCGCGGGCTTTATTTATTTACTTAAAATTGCACGCAAAAAAGAGGCGCTAAATACCCATAAATAACGTCCCCCCCCCATAGCAAAACGTCCAGGGGGGGAAAAAAAAGAAGAAGAAGTTGGGAAAATAAAGATATGAAATCTTTGAACGTTTGAAAGCAAACGATTTCAGTTAGGTCACGTGATTAGGAAGTGCGGAACTCAGCCGGCAATGCTTACAGGTCGCGTCGTGTTCTGCATTTAAAAAATTGTAATAAAAAAACTTTTGCGTATTTTTAAAAACTTTTTTCTTCTGAAGGGGGCAGAATGTTTTTACTACTACCAACTAAAATTTTGGAATTGAGGGCTCAATACTTTTTGCAGGATGGATTTCGAAAAAAGCTAAACCCAGAAAAAAAATGCAAAATAAAGGTTTTTTCAAAAACTTATAAAAAATACGAAAATTGCTCTATTTTCAAAATTTTTTCATTCATCCTATTTAAAATTAAATTTCCTACACTATAGTATAAAAAATATTTGTGTGGTGCGATTGGTTCGGGGTCTGTGAGGTAAAAAGTACTAAAAAGAGCAAAAAAACATTAAATAACTTTTTTTCTAATTAAAATATCAAAAATCAAAGCCGAGGTGCACAACTTCAGCAAAAACTACACCTGTCTACCAAATTTCATCTTTCTAGGCCTTACCGTTTTCCCAGGATGCGCGTCACACACACACACACACAAACATCTTATTTTATTATATGTATAGATATTTCTAATAATAAGATTTCTTAAAACACCGCTTAAAACATCTCAAATCAAAACTTAGCTGTTCTAACAAAACATATCCACTGCTGCCAAACAAAAACGTACAAACTCTTAAAAGATGGGAAAATAAAGCAAAGGCTTGCAACATTCTCCCACCTTTTGATTTTTTTTTTACATACTTGACACATAAAATCAAAACTTATTAAAATATTAAAACTTTCATGTTAACAAATTGAACTTTAATAATAAAATTAATGTCTATAAGTAGTTTAATCCTAATATTATACTTCATAAACATGAAAACAAATTAAAATATAAATTGTAAATCAAATGTCAAAAATTTTTGTTTTTTTAACTTTTCTACCATATCTGGTTTGAATCGGTTCTGGGGTGACACATATTCCTGGATCAATAGTGTCAGTTTTATCATCTATAGTCGGTTTCAAACCTTTTTCACCTGCAGAGTGCTCGGCTTCTACATAGGGCCAATCCTAGCAGGTGTGCAGCGTGTGCACCGCACAAGGGCGGCCGCAGGCCGCATCATACAGTTCTTTTAATCAAGCAAATTTCCTCAAGTATTTCTCACAAGATAACTTATAATAAGTCAAATTAATATGCTGAGTTTTAAATGTTTAATTATCAAAGTTTAGCCGATTTCCCGACAGCATAGCATAGTTTAAGAAAAATAGATTGTTTGGGAATATTGTGTTGGTTCATATTGCGGGTGTGTGAAGAGACAGTGCAATATTGCGACTCCCCTGAGAGTCAAACATATATGAATGACAAACTAAAATTTTGTAATTTTTCCCCTTTACAGCATTTTTTCGAATTAAAATCACGAATGAACTGCCCGGTTTCAGATCAGGGCTCTTGCCCAGGGTTGTAAATTTAAACGTGGCTCCAAAACGAAGATCCAAAAGGATGCCATGACCTCCTTGACAAGACAAAAGAAGGCTTAAAATTGCGTTTTTAGGACTTTAATTTCGGAAAATTTTGCTGTTTGAACCCCCGATCTTAAGGACCCAATTAAATCTTTGATTCACCCCTTCCACCTAAATTTAATTAAACATAGCCTAAAAATGTTGGCTTTAAAATCCAAAATGTGTTTTCAGAGGACAGCCCTTCTTAATGTCATCAAAATTTGCTTAATGACATTTTTCGTATTTCTTCTTCGAAATTTTTGCGATGGAGGGCCCAGAAATCCAATCCCAAACATTACTACCAAAGATAGTCTCAATTAGCGTCTTTAGAGAAGCCCCTAATCCCATTCCCTCAGTTTGAAATTGACTTCAGTTTCAAAAAACAGTTCGTGAGAGCACACTGGACCCCCGCCCGCTCATTGGTCCTTCGTTATCAAACAATGCGTAAAATACGATTTTCTAAAAAAACTCTGCAGGAGAACTGCCTGGCTTATGTTACTTTTTACGGTGCTAGGGCATATACCCATCAATCGTCGAAATGAGATGGACAAAAGTCTATGGATGTGTTTTTTTTAAAGATATTAATATCGAAAAATATCCGAAAGATCCGCCAAAGCTTCCCAGTTTTGTTAACGTTACCAAAGATAGCATAAAATTGCACTTTTAGAAACATTCACTTAGGAGCTCCAAAACCCTTCCTTCCTAAAAATAACCTAAAAAGGATTTTAGTTCCAAAAAATATTTCGGTTCGGAATATTTTTGCGTTTTAACTATCGTTTTCAAATATAGCAAAAAATGGGTTTTTTAAACAATAGAGCCGAGAAATTACCAGAGGAAAGCCACCAGATCCCCTACCATCACCAAAGACAGCCTAAATTTGCGTTTTAAACTTCAATTTCGAAAAAAATTGATAGGAGATGATTGAATCTCCCTCCCTCTAGCAACGTCAACAAAGATAACCCAAAACTGCTTTTTTAAAACTTCAGTTTCGGAAAATTTTCGGGAAGAGCGCCGATCTTTCGTAATCTACGGTCACAAAAAATGGCTTCAAATTGATTTCAATTTTGAAAGAATTTTAGGAGACTCCAACATTACTTTTTTCCGGAAGTCTCGAAAATTTCTTTTCCATGCACCTTTAATAAGTTCATCATTCTTGTATTTTTTTTTTTCATTTTTAAATTAGAACTTGATATAGAAATTTGAAAAAATATTTATATGGACGTCAAAGATTAGTCAAAATATGCAAATTACTCTTGAGGGGCGACACATTAGATCTTTGCACATGGGCGGCCGACACCCTAGGATCGGCCCTGCTTCTACATGTTTTAATATTTTACTGTTAAATAGTCCAGTTCTAAAGGGTACAAACGTTGTACTGGACGAATTAATTCTCCGTGACTAATTTTCACTTTTACGACTCGAACAAAATTATCTTTGCCTGGGAGCACTTCTACTACACGTCCCATTGGCCAATCTAGTCGTCGTTTTGTCACAACCGATGAGGACTATGTCTCCAACCTTTATTCCGGTGACGAGGGCTTTGTTTGCCTGCTGGTGAACAAGCATACCAAGATATTCTTCCCGAAATCTCTTCCTTAGGTCCTTTCTCAACCTTTGTTGGTATCTGACCCTCTTAGAAAGATTGACGCTGTCTAAATTATCTAAGTCAGGCACTCCCACCGTTTGAACTTCTTTGACGAACATTGCTGGAGTTAATGGTGTCAAGTCCTTTCGGATCTTCAGATAGATAGCTTAGTGGCCGTGAGTTGATAACTGCCTCAGCATCACATAGATTTGTACACAACTCTTCAAAATTTAAGAAAGCTCTTCCCAAAACTCTTCTCAAGATTTTCTTCACCCTTTGGACTATAAGTTCCCAAAACCCGCCCCACCAAGGGGCTGTAGGAGGGCTGAACTCCCATTGAATTCTCAAAATTGAACTCTCTTGAAGTATTTTACTCCAGTCAAGAGAGGCAAATTGATTAACCGCGCCAACAAAATTTGTTACATTGTCACTATATATTTTTCGAGGTCTGCCTCTTCTTGCTATGAATCTTCTTAATCCAAGCAAAAATCCGTCAGTGGAGAGGCTAGGAATCAATTCTAAATGTACAGCTCGATACACGGCGCAAGTAAATAATAATATCCATGCTTTATCTCCCTTCTTCAAGTAAAGTGGTCCGGCCAGGTCAACCCCTGTCACCTCAAAAACCAATGCATCTCGTACCCTTTCTTCTGGAAGGGGGGCAGGCATGGTTTCTAATTTCTTTGACGCATATCTCTTACATTGAATGCATTATTTCAAGACCCGTTGAACCGTCTTCCGGCCTCTAAGAATCCAAAATTTTTGTCGAAGATCTGCCAGGACAACTTGAGTTCCACTGTGGCATAAGACCAAATGCATTTCGTAAATTAACTGTTCCACTAGAGGATGATCAGAGGGTAAAACTATGGGACATTTAAAATTTTCTTCATCTTTCCTTCTGAAAATCTTTGTCTTGACTCTCAAAATTCCTTCATCTTCAAGCACACAGATGGACTTTAATTTTTCAATATCCTCAGATGAGAAGGAGTTATGTTGTATGAACTTTACTATTACTTTTTCAGCATTTTCTAGCTCATGAACTTTAAACTCTCCATGCTGTCTTTCTTCTCTTTTCTTACGGGAATTTTCTAAGAACCTTAATATCCATCCCATCATTCTAGATTTTTCTTGTAGTCGAAAAGTAGCTGAAAACTTTTGAAGAAAAGTCCTTGACATTATTTAATGCCATTGCAACTACCTTGCGTCTCTCACTGTCAACTTTTTCTGTGTCATCAATTAAAGTAGAATGAGGCCATTCCTCTTTCGGCAACTTCAGCCAATGAGGACCCTCCCACCAACGAGATTCTATCAGTTTGTGCACTGTGCAACCTCTTGAAGGTAAGTCCGAAGGATTCTCTGAACCTGGCACATGTCGCCACTTTGTTTGGTCAGACAATTTCCTTATCTCCTTAACTCGATTTTTTACAAACGCAGTCCATGTCTCTTCGTGAGTTATCGAATACAGCACTGAAGTCGAGTCCGTCCAATAATATTCTTCAATGTCTTAGATACTTAAAGCCCTTTTTACTGTATCAGTGAGACGTACGCCTATTGTGCATGCCATTAATTCCAGCCTAGGGATTGACATCGTTTTCAATGGTGCAATTCTTGATTTAGCAGCATCAATTGCACTGACACTTGATCTTTACTTTCGCTTCTTAAGAAAATGACTTGCGAAAGACAATTTAGATGCATCACAGAATGTATGAAGACTGATTGATACACAGTTGTCGATTGACATATATTTTGGAATTTCAATCACCTTCAAAAGATGAAAGTCCTTAAACCACTTCTTAAACTTTTCAGTTACATCTGTTGATAGTTCGTCATCCCATCCGAGTTTTGACTTCCAGCTTTCTTGAAGAAGTAATTTTGGATACAATGTTACAGGACCGCAAAACCCGATCGGATCAAATACTCTTTGTGCAACGGAAAGTAACTTTCTTCGAGAAAATGGCTCTATCATTTCAACTCCTAAATCAACATCACAAGATAAAGTGTCAGTTCCACGATTCCACACCATTCCTAAGACTTGAGAGATTTTTTATTCAGAAGTTGAGACATTGAAATCAGTAAGCTCCCAGCCTCTCAATTCAAATTTTGCGCTTGCCATTAACTGTGTAGAGACTTCTTTAAAATGCTGAGCTTCACTTTCTGTGTCCAACGATGTAACGCAATTGTCAACGTAAAACGATTTCAACAACATTTCAGCAATTTCCTTATGTTCGATGCATGAGTTTTCCAGATGATGCCGAATAACTGATCCAAGAATAAACGGACTGCTCGTAAGACCGAAAACTAATCTGCGGTGCCTCAAAACTTGTATTGTTTTACTTTCACTATCCTTCCACCACAGAAATCTAAGATAATCTCTATCTTCTACATTGATTCCTATCTGTAAAAAAGCCTTTCTTATGTCAGATATAATTCCAATTCTTTTTTCTCTAAATCTTACTAACAATGACGGGATCAATTCCAAGGTGTTAGGACCTTTTTCAAGGTAATCATTGAGAGAAGGAAAGCCTTTTCTTTTGTTTGATGCGTCGAAAACTGGTCTGATCTTAGTTGTTGAATTTTCCTTGAAGATCCCTCTATGTGGCAAGTAGCAACCAGATTTTGGCAATTCTTCAAGTGGTACCTTTTCAATTATATCATCATTTAACCACTCCTTGAGTACCATATTATATGCATCATATTTTCCTTCCAATTTTAACTTTGTTGTTGTTCTTTCTAGTCTCTTTTCAGCTATATCTCTATACTCAGGAAGATTTTTGTCATGTACCCATGGCAATTTCACTTCATATCTTCCCTCATCATCTTTTCTTAAACTTGCTATAAAATGATCGTTTACTGCCTTATCGATTTCACTTTTAGACTTCTGTTCGAAAGGATCTTTGAGCTTCTATTTCCCACAGGTTTCTGATATCTTGAGTGTGTATTAAAAGTGAGGTAACTGCAGCAGCAATAGAATTTCTACCTCCACTTGTTATCGATTTTCCCATTAAAACCCATCCAAGCAAGGTTTCCATGGCAAAAATACCTGTACTTAATTTTTGTATTTTTCCAGTACAAATATTTCCGGCAAAGTCTGAGCCTATCAAAAGATCAATCTGCGGATTGACCAAATTAACATCAGTGATATGAATTCCTTTTTCGGCTAGCTCGGTTATCCAAGGTCCTTTCTGTAGACTAGGTATGGATCCACAAATAATAGGCCGATTGAGAACAGGAACTTTGCAGCTATAACCAGTATGCAGATTCTCAACCTTGATATTATAACATTTATGATTCATATCAGATGTTCTCCCTCCAAACACAACGTGCGTTAATTCTCTTTGAGATTCAGATTTTATTCCTAACGATTCTATTCTTGACTTCAAAATATAGGAAAGTTCGGATCCAGTATCAATTAAAGCTCTTAGATGAAGTTTCTTACCTTCGTGTTGAACGCCAACCACTAATGTTTGAATCAAAACTCTCCCTGAAGTACATGTTGATGAAAGAGTGCTGCTTTCGGAATTTTCTTGTTTGCACTCTACCGTAACTTTTAATTTCTGCTTAAATTCTGGACAATAAACAAGGTAGTGCTTCCTTCCACAAAACACACATTGAACTTTGTTCTTATACGTTTTTGCTCGATGGCTTGTTTTCAAACACGAAAAACAACAATTTTTCTCTTTCATGATTTTTAATTTTTCATCATAACTTAAATTTTGTGCTTTGTAGCAATCTTTACTTTGATGAGATTTTTCACAGAATATACAATGCTATTAATTTCTTTTTACTATTAATTTCTTTTACTCTTGAAAACAAGTTGCTTGCAGTAGGTATTATAATATCTTCCTTATCTTTTGGAAATTTTCTGTAGGAATCACTTTGCTTCATTCCTGATTTTGCAAGGGTGATCCGTTCTTCCCCCTCTACTTCAGTTCTTAAAAAGTTTAGAAGCTGGTTCAGTCTTGCACTGTATGATTTTTCTTCACTTGCAGAATTTCTTAGCCAAACTCTTAAAATGTCTTCTGGAACACACGATTCTACAAGTGGGAATAGCATAGCAGCATATTTATCGGCTGTCATCCCAATAGACTCTATTGATCTTAGGTGGGATTCAAGCTTATCATACAATTAAGTAATGTTTAGTTTCGATTTAGTAGCATTTTTAACAACTAAAGTCAAGAGTTTGCGAACATAATACTCCACTAACAGTTCGTCGCAGCCAGACCTTGCTTTGAGGCTTTCAATTGCTTTTTCATAATTTTCTGCGGTTGGTGGATAACTATCAATGATCTCCTTCGCTCTTGTACCAGGAGACATACATTGTACTGAATATTCGAATTTATCTTCCTCTTCCATTTGTTTATGTTCATGAATTCTTTTAAATTGACTCCAAAAGCACTGCCAATCTTTAACTTCACCACCGAATTTCATTAATTCCAGTTTGGGAAGTTTTAGTTGTGATTTCTCATTATTAATACTAGCGCTTATCTGGGATTTACTTTCTAAAAAAGAATTTACGTAAACTAATGCTTCATCAAATTTGATTTTATATTCTTCTATAGCTTCAAATTCGACAGTATAACTTTTACCGTCATCATCTGCCTTTAACGTAAGTTCTAAAATTTTGCTGTCAAAAGTCATTAAACCAGCATTAATGCGTTCTAAAGTAGCTAATTTAATCTTAAGATCACTTATTGCAATATTTTCATTCTCAAACAAGGCCATTAAATTCTTATATGTCTTAGTAGAAGATGTTCGTAACGGAGATCGCTTCTTGACAAGATTTTCCATTGCAAAACAAAAACTAAAGTTTTTCAATCAGATATTCCTTAAAAAAGTACTGACCTTCTTTAAAATCACTACTTCGGGTCACCACATGTTACATACGACATTAAGTGTACACCACTTTGTCCATTCATATACTTTTATTTCTTAATATTTCTTATAATAAGATTTCTTAAAACACCGCTTAAAACATCTCAAATCAAATCTTAGCTGTTCTAACAAAACATATCCACTGTTGCCAAACAAAAACGTACAAACTCTTAAAGGATGGGAAAATAAAGCAAAGGCAACAATCAGGAAGCTTTTTCATAAATCAACTTGATTTTCCTTTCACTAGGTTGTAATTTCTTTACATAATAACCTGCCTCATTTCTAATATAATATTATTGTGTGATCTAGAGTGTAGTGGGTAGTGGCGCAAATCACGGAGGGAAAAAAATTATTAAATAGCGTGTTAGTTAATAAAATTAAAAAAAAAAAAAACAGGAATTGGCTTTATATAGAGGTAGTGATGTGGATTGGGTAAATACCCAGCGGGTAGGTAAATATTTTTTGGGTATTTACCCGGGTATTTACCCAAGGCCTGGATAAATACCCAAAAACTGGGTATTTTACAAAAAATGCAAAAAAGTGACTGGGATTTTTTTTTAAAAAATCTAAATATGAAATAATTGGTAAAACTGATATATACATATGTATTACACAGTTTATAATATTTTTTATTGAAAGACTTGATGAAATCACGAAAGAAACATATCGTGAACCAAAGAATCTTTCTTTTCAATGTCATAATTGGAGAAGTATAAGCAATTCATTATGAACTTCAGGATTTCAAAATCACAATCCAGGTTAGTCATATCCAAAATAAAAAAAAGGAAGCATGAGGGATGTTTGGAAGAATAAACTGAGAAGTTATTAAGACTATGGTGTTATTTATATTATTGATATTTAAGTGATAACATAGAAAATATAGAAACAGTTTTCACATTAATAAGCAAAAAAAAAAAGGCAAAATATTCTTTTCTGTTGCCTTGCTCATTTGCATTTGCTCCCCTGTACGGTGGGAAGGTAAATATTTTTTTGGGTATTTATCCGAAGACAGGGTAAATCCCCTAGTAATTGCGCATTTTGCAAAAAAGTTTTAGGTAGTATTAAAATGTGACTAAAAAGATTAAAAATTTTAAATGTTTATGTATAGTATGTGTGTGTGTATATATGTGTGTGTGTGATATAGAATACACCTGAACAATTGAACTAAGTTTGGAGGAAATTTCTGCATAAGATATAGGTAAATAAATAGTAATAATAAATTGAGCGACATTTCGTTACATTTTGATGTCATGCAGGGACATATTACTGGGTTATAAAAGACTAGGAGCTCAAAAAAATGATGTTTGCTATTTTTTTAAATCAGTTAAGCTTTTAACTTTTTGTAGAATGGCTTTTTATATCTGAAATTTGGGTATCAACATTGATTAGGCATATCCAACACATTTAATGTGAATATCATATTAGATTGCTAAGCTGTTTCACAAAATAATTTTTTAAATATGTGATCAAAATACAATTTTTGGGCAAAAATTTATTGTTTCGTATATGGTTGGTTGTATATATACATAATGGAATACATACAGAAAAGTATTTTAGAAATAAATACCCATTTTGGGTATTTACCCGGGTATATACCCTGGGTATTTACCCCTAAAAATAAATACCCGGGTATTTTACATCACTATATAGAGGAGAAGAATTCAACTAGAACCAATTGCAACCTGTCATGGAGGGGGAGGGCATAATGCTTGATCGAGGTAATCCCTTTTCTAATCAAAACAGGTAATTTTTAATTTCTTAGATTTAAGCAATTATGTTTACAATAAATAACATAAATAATGAGAAAAAAGTAAAATAATAAATTAAGTTCGTAAAAATTAATTTACCAGATATTTATTGGCAAAGTTTTAGTATAGGATACTAATATTGTAAAATTTCTGAATTTATGAAATATGTAACATTTACAGACTTATTAAAAATTTTACCTTTGGAAATTCCCTTTTTTCTGTATTTTATCTATGTCCAAAACGTCCGTAATTAATTCTTCAGACTAATTTTATTTTCTAAAATCTTCATTAACTTAAGACACAGCTGAGAAATAATGATGATTTTTATGAGTCTCTTGAATCAGCACGAATGACTTAAAATTTCCGCGTTGAATGTGATCTGCAAAGTTAGAAGTCTAAAAGTCATCTACTATACAATCAGACACATAAGGAGGGTTTAAAATAATGCTAAATACATAGTTATAGATTTCCAAATAGTAAAATCTCATAGAAAAGGAATACGAGCGAGTATTAAAGAAGCAGATGCAATCGAATTTTGAAATGTGTGAAAAATTGGGATTGACATGTAATAGCATAAAAAATGGCCAAGTTGCATATGTTTAATCTAATGTGTAGAATTCAATAAATACGCATGTTCTTGAACTTAAAGTCCAGGACCAATTGTAAATTTCATGATTTTTGAGCATTTTTTGCCAAAAGTCATGACCTTCCATGACCATTTTCGATCATAGCCGAATACGCTCATTGAGCTTTAAGCTTGTGATACGCTCATTGAGTTTTAAAATTGGATTTAATATTGTAGACCCATAGTTTAAAATATATACAAACTATGCTTAACTGTGGCCACTACTACGTAGTGCGTTTACCTTATATTCTTTTTCATACAATAGGAATTCAAAACATTAATTTGTAAACTAGGCCTCTCATTTCAAATTTTTCCAGAGGAAAAGGATATATATTCGATGTGTATTATACTAATAAACTGCATGAACCATGCCCACTTACAGTCGAATAACTCAAATACTCTTTTATCTCAAAGTTTTCATTGGGTCCCAAAATCATCGGTGTTTTTCAGTACTCAGTTGGCTCTGAATCTCGAACAACTTTTAAGTCAAAGCTCTTGGGAAATTTTGTTTTCATTTTATGCACAAAAATCCAGGAAAAAAAACCATGGAAATTTTTTTTTCTTTCTCCTTTTACAGTGGCTTGCTTTTTCAGTTTGCATGAGAGAAGAATTTATTCACAAAATATATTATAGAACTATATTCCCCCCTCCCCACCCTCTCCGTGTCCTTTTTCTCCAGAGGTTGGTAAGGATTCCTTGCAATATTGCCAGATTAAGTGAAAGATACTGGACAACATAAATAATTTCTTTTATGACAAAATAATGTTTGAAAGTAATGTGAGCAAGAGGAATAGGGAAACCTTGTGCTATCTCGGGCCATTTTCTTAACATTTTGGGGGTTTTGCTATCCTGACCTGCTTAGCCAGAATCTTCAGGATTGAGATTTGGTTGTGTGGTTCTTACTTAGAATTATGTCAAAAGAAAATTGAACACCTTAGCTGCTTAGCTTAACACATGAAGTCGATTTGTTAACAAAGTGAATGTCTTCGATTTGATAAAGAAAACAAAAGTAAGCAGACAGACATAGATAACTTCCTTTTTTTAAGTAAGTATGTTAATAAAATTTATTCTCTGAAAATACTATTGTACTATACTAATAACTCTTTTTATTTTAAACTATGATTGTTATAGTCTTTCTAACATAAAAAAAAAGGTACATTATTCTTGAAAAGGCTGGGAGGGGAAATTGCATTAACTCAAAGCTTTTAGCCTGTCCCTTGGGACTTTGAGTTGTTGAACGTTGACTCTATATTGTCATTCAGCCCCTGTTTGTGCTAAATATTGCTTTGTAAACAGAAATACAAAATAAAAATGAATAATTATGATCTGAAAGTTTTCCCACTTCTGGTTTTTTTAAATAGTTTCTAGTTATGGTTTCTAAATGTAAAATAAAATTAAATGACTAAACCCCATAAAAAGTGCCCCCCCCCCCCCAAAATCGCTGCCACTGCATCTAAGAATTGTGGGAATTTAAATGTGTTGAATAAATTGCTCTATAGTTATGTTTTTTTTTTTCCAGGACAAAAATATTGATACGTATGATGATGGACTCATGGAACTTGAACAGTCATCAATGACCCAGCCCATTTCACAGGTACTGTATCTTTTTATAGCTTTTTACACCATTTTAAACTGAACTGTATTATTTCAAGGGTTTAGTTCAGTTGTTTAAAATTTCGTAACTGAAAGCCATTTTTTGAATTTGATGTACTGAGTTTTTTGAGCTTAAACTAAGAAAGAAAATCAAAAACTGAAATGAAATAGGTTATTGAATGCTTAGATTTGCAGTGACTGACTGTACTTTTTTTTTTTTTTTTTTTTGCCAAGAGTCCTACCCAAAAAAAGATAATTTCTAAACTTGGTTGAGATAAATGGAAAATTTCGCATTGTTGACTGAAAATCCAAGGTTTCATTTGAAAAATCCTAACATGTCTGAGTTTTCCATGGCTTCTTCACAGAGGTGGCAATTGGAACTAAAAGATGGGGGCAAAAAAAAAAAAAAAAAATGACAACTAAATGCCATAGAACTTTTAGTGGCAGCAAAAAAAAAAAAAGTACAAAATTTTGCTAAGGCTCGTTTTTTTAGAGCAAACAAGAGGTAATTGATGTAAATCTAACAACTTAACTTACTTTTTCTTAAGATTTTCATGAATTATGTACACAATAATTTTCCCAAAAAAACACTAAGAATGTGAATTAGACTTACATTATTTACAACAAAGTATTTTGAGATGTCACAAACACTTAAATAATAATTTTATAAAACAAGTATGGCTTGTTTAAGTAAGAAAATGATTTACTAATATCTAAAGAATCTTTACTAATAATAAAGCTGAAAGTCTGTCGGGATCTCTGTGATGCGCATAGCGCCTAGACCGTTCGGCCGATTTTCATGAAATTTGGCACAAAGTTAGTTTGTAACATGGGGGTGTGCACCTCGAAGCGATTTTTCGAAAATTCCATGTGGTTCTTTTTCTATTCCAATTTTAAGAACAAAATTCTCATAAGATGGACGAGAAAAAACCAAAATTATCATTACGTGAAATCGTAACCAAGCCAATTGGCAAGAAAATTCACCATACATTATATGTAAATATACAGGCGAACCAAAAGACCTTTAAATTTTCTATTACGGGCAAAGCCGTGTGGGTACCACTAGTGAATACATAAACTAAAAGATGCTGCTAGTGATAAAAAATGATGTTTTGTAAACAGATATACTAAGTAAAATAAATGATTATGTTCTGAACATTTTGACAGTTTTGCTTTTTTCATAATTTTTAGTTTTTTTTTTTTTCCTTTTTGAGAAACTAAAATAAATTAACCCTAAAAAGTGGAGGGGCTGTTGCCCCCCCCCCCCCCCGACAAATCGTTGCCACTGCTTTTTTATAAAAAAAAAAAAAAACAGGGTTTGTACTCCCATGAAAAGTGTTTGAAAAAAAAGTTCATTTTCAAGTGCTTGAAAACCTTGAAAAAGTTCCTTAGTGCTTAAATTCTGTTAAAAATCATCTTATTGTGCTTCAAAGTTTTACAAAAGTATTTCACCAATGCAATCTTATATGAACATGTGTTCAATATGTATCATCGCAAAAAATTTTGCTTCCGTGTTTGGGATTTCAATCCTTTCCCCTTCCCCCCGATATTTTTTAAGTCGGCGTCTCTGGCAGTGCCCTTCAATGCAAGTCAAACGCCCTACCTTTTCCATGCCTAGCTACGGCACTGCATGACTCCCCATAAAATAGAACAAAAAAATGTCTCTTACTAAGACAAGTGACATGATCTAGTAACCAGAAAAATTTGTATACCAATTTTTGGATTCTTTTACTTTGAAAACGCCATGCCACATACTGTTTGTTTTTTAAATTATACACACCAGAAAATATGTAAATTGGCATTTTCAAGGCACAACAATCGACCTTTATTTGGGGGGGGGGGAACCTCCATGGGATTCCATAACCCCCTAAACCCCCGGTGATGACTGGGCCAGCCCCCCCCCCCCCCCCCCCCCAATGATTTTTGCAAGTCGGCGCCCCTGCATTTTCAGAAAAACTTTCGACGCAGTAGATCTTCCAACAAAGTGTCTCTTGTGGTAGAATAAGCAATTTGATTTTCCCATACTTTTTTTTGTATTATTGCCTTATTTCTATGTTTGCAGTAAATGAAATCGGCATGCAATATTTTTAGTACAAATTTATGATATTGCCTTGAAAAAAATTTTTTTTGCCTTGAAAAGTGCTTAAATTTATTTCTTCCTGAATGGTATGAACCCTGAAAAATAAATAGATAAATTGAACTGTAGGAACATGCATAAAATAAGTCCCCCCCCCCCCCAAAAAAAAAAAACATTTCAAAATGTAAAGATAGTTTTTTTATGAACTGAGAAAAAAAAGTTGTTTTGAAACAACTTGGTATTTTATAAAATGTATCTTTTTACCTTTTCAGGACAATTTGGGCTACCAGTTACTTCAAAAACAAGGATGGAGTAGTGGTAAAGGATTAGGGCGGACTGAGCAGAATATGTCTAGAATTGATTTTCGTAAAATCTGATGACTTTTTGTGCTGATTTTTTTCACTACATCAAGCAAAATTTGCTGTATTGACTTTAATTGCAATTTTTTGTTTTACTCGTGGGATAAAGTGCATAATATTTAGAAAATAGTTTTATTAAATTACACATGGTAAAATAATGGGCAGGTATTTTGGTTTTTTAAAACTTGAATTTCTCTGAAATTTTTGTTCTTTAATCAAGGAAAATTTTTTTGGGATGCCTTTTCGATGCATTATATTTGTAATACTAGGTGTGTATTGAATAATTTTGTTATCTTTCAAATGTAAGAACTCTGCAATGTTAAGTGCTTAAAAAGTCTCTAATTATTATAGAGCTGAAAATTGATAAAATGAAGGAATTTATTTTAAGACCTAGAGATGGAAGTACTCATTTATTCAATCTTATTTCTTTTTGTTTCAGTTATAAAAATAAACTTATTTTCAGCACATATGACAATTAATATCAAACTAAAATAGTCAACAGTTTGGAAATGTATTAAAGGGTTTTTTTCTTCTCTTTTTGTTCTGTGGTGTTCCAAATAAATATATTTGTGTAACAATTATTTTGTTGAATTTTTTTATTTTGTTTGTCTAGGAATGACCCATAATTGTCAAATTGAGGTAACTACAAATTAGGGATATAACGAATATTTAGTCACTAAATGGTGACAAATATTTGGTGCTTGTCTTATTTGGCACCAAATATTCGGTAAACCGAATAGTGCATGCCTAAGTGCATTTAGCCTTTCAGTGGAGCACATTTAGTATAAAATTATTATTTAAATGTGAATTTAAAAATGTTTAAGAAAGATTTCTTTAAAACTGTATTTTTCTGCATATAATCTGCAGATTATCTGCTAAAAAAGGCAAAGTTTATGAGGTGCAGATTATACACAGCCGCGGATTGGATTATCTGTGATTTTTTTCCCCCTTAACACCAACCCATTGAACCTCAATATTTTTACAGTAGGATTCACCAATCCAGACAGTATGCCGACTGAATGGTGTTTATTTTACGACGCATGCATGTTCTTCTTCGCTGCCTGCCTGTATGTTGGTTATTTTACGTTGCTTGAATGTTCCTCTTGGCGTTTCAGGTCATGTAAAATAAGCAAGATTACAAGTGAAATAGGTAGCCATTTGCACAAGATTAGACCGTTTGCTCCTTTGTCTTGACTCTTTGTTTTTCAAGTAATTAGCGTACTGTAATCAAAATTTCAGAAGAAATCATTATATTTTAGGTTATATTTCAGATTAATTTTGATTATGCCTTCAAAGTAATTACTTTTTCACGTTTTTAGTTTAGTTGCTCAAATGGTATGTTAAATTCAAACTTTATCTTTTTACATCGTATTATCCGCGGATTGTAGGAAGCTTTTTTTCCCTTCAGGCCGATTTTAGAACCTGCGGATTATACGAAGGAAAATACGGTACACAAGTATATTTAATGATATGTATAAACAAAATTATACATCCCTTCTCCCTAATATAACATTCAATTCCAAATCTTGTTCAGGAAGACCACAATGTACAAGTGAATGTGAAAAGATAAGAACATCAAGATGTTCATCTCCAAGAATAAAATGTTTTTTCATGAAATTACTCAATCTCGGAGGATGGATATGTCAAAGCATACAATTTTGTGGAAGACTCTAAGAAACCTAGCACTTGATTATTATTTTTTTTTAAAGTTACTTGGCAGTATTTTCTTGCAAATAATCAGGACTATAGAAGAGTCATAAGTTAGTCTTATGGTGAAAAGTTGTACTTGATGGTCCAGCTGGATGGAGATATTATTGCCATGACCTTCTCAAAGTGCCATGGTCATTTTTCAGTAGGAAGGAAAGCAGAAAGTTAGTATTGTTTCAGCAGTTTTTGAATTCAACGCTGTTTCGCTGTCTTAATAGAACTTCCAAGACTCAGAAAAGTACACTGCCATGGGCAGGTAAAGGGCAGTTACTGAAATTTTTTCTCTTTCTTTTTTGCATTTTTGTCATCTATTGTACACTTGTTTAACTGTACGATCTTGCTTATTTGATTTCTGTTAAAAAGAAAGTGCGGGGAAAAAAACTTTTAATACCAACGTTTCCCTATTGTTAGTATTGGATCCAAAATGCATTTCTTTAAATATCATGAAACCTAATTTTTCAGCTAGTGCCATTTACTCGCCTGTGACAGTGAACAGTATACCTACAGGGACTCTTCAAAGTCATTTCTTGCCATATAGTGACATTTTATGCTATTTGACAGTTTTTTCAACAGATAACACCTGTATTCACTATTCTTTTGAAGAATGTAACCTGCATGTTTTTTCACTTAGTTGAAATATTCGTTTTCATTATTTTTCGGTTACACAAGTAATATAACTGCCTATCAGAAAATCATTATTATATTCATAACACATTTATACCTTTTTGCCAAAGAAATACATATTAGAGTTAAAGATCAGGTTTTGTGATTTTACTTAACTTTTTAGAAAGCATGTTTAATAGCATGTAATAAGAAGTAACATAAGTATGGAATCTTAAGCTTGAAGCATTATTTTCCCAAACATCAATTCAGATAATTGAGATTCTACTGTTGTTTGTTAAATACATGTATCTACTTATATTTTGACTCAGTTAAAAAACAAAACTGAACTGTTGTGTTTCTATAACATAAAATTTCTCCCTAATTTTTCAGTACAAGCAAAGGTTTTACTTGTTATGTGGTATTTGCTGCTGTGCTGAGAATGTTATTTTAAAAGCAATCATTGTTAATGGATTTTTTTGGAAGGGGGGGGGGGGGAGGAGATTATAGTATCGTTATTGTATTTTACAGATTGAGATACAGAAAAGAAATGTGTTCATCTGCATGTTTTTGAATTCTAATTTCTTGAACTACTTCTGACCCGCATTTATTCAGGATCAGTTCTATTTTTGATGGTACAGTGAAACCCCGATTTTACGTTTCCGTTTCACACGTTATCTCACTTCCGACGTCAATTGCTGCTGGTCCGTGAAAATTACTGTAGTGATAATACTAAAATATTCTAGATTTTATGTTACCCTTTTTCAAAAGTTCCATTCAATATGTTTCTCCACTAACAGATTGAAATAATTTTTTCTAAAATGCTTAGCTTACACAAACTTTTTTCTTTTTTTTTTCAAGATAAATTTGTTTTACAGTTGTTTGAAGCTGTTGTAGCATTTTTTTTTTTTTTTTTGTTGCTGCCTTGGTGACCAATCTAAGGAAACTCCTCTCACAGGCAATCTTCCTTCATGAAAGTTGAGGAACAGAACTACTAACATTCTTCTTCGTGAAAATCATCCAGAAGTTAGTAACATATGTATTGTTTCATCACATCTCAAATTCCTTCAGTAGGATTTAATACCCACTGCTGATGATAGCAATGAAGATGATGAAAACAAAGAAGAAATAATGGAGGATGCCTCACAGCTGATCAAGCGATTCTATACATGAAAACTCTGAAGTGATTTTTATTAGCAAGTGCTAACTATGAAGTCAACTTACAACCAAACCAAGAATAAAATTTGAGAAACATTGTTAGTATATATATATATATGTATATAACATGCGATAAATGAATTTAATGTTAAAAACAAACAAAACCAAAAACAAAAAAACATTATTACAAAAAAAGAAACATTTTCCCTTTAGTTCATTGGGTAACTGCCTAATTTAAAACAATATACTTGGATTTTTAACCCCGTCCTCGATTTTACATTTTTTCGCTTGGTACGTCTTTTATCAATAGTCCGACGGAAAGCGTGAAATCAGGG
The DNA here is from genome assembly GCF_026930045.1 of Uloborus diversus. Lineage (NCBI taxonomy): Eukaryota > Metazoa > Arthropoda > Arachnida > Araneae > Uloboridae > Uloborus > Uloborus diversus. The sequence continues at coordinate 67,412 of NW_026558471.1, read as the reverse complement.
TTCTACTATATTAATATTTTCTAACCAGTGCTATTACTTTTTTTAAAGAATAAAAGTGCTTCTAGTTTTACTATTTGAAATGTAGTTTGAATTGGAAATATTATATTTTGAAACTAAATTCTTTTGTATATTACACATTAAAGCTAAATCACCCTGTTCGTTAGACATTTTTTATTTATATGTTTTCTCACATTTTGAAAAAAAGAGAAGAATCTTTCTCATTTTATGTATGTATGTGACCTCTGGTTAAATGCACTCTTTTGCTTTCATAGTTATTTCATGACACTTGTAGGTCGCCTTGATCCTCTACCTATTGTCTTGAAAGCAGATATTATGGGCTTTGGCAGATGGGAAATGGAGGTAAGATGTGGTGAAGTAATAATGGCCATGTTTAGTGTATAGTTTTTCATGTAGATTTTTAAAATGATAATTCTGATGTCATTGATCCCATGCTTTTATATTTTTTGATTAAAAAGCAAAGGTTCCATGGTTTCAACCAAATGTTTTCAGTTGGACATATTACATTTCTCAGTACTTTTTGCGTGAACTCTGAAACTATTATTTTAATAGATGCTTTCAACAGTCCCAATTAAAAATGTTAAAGGCTACACCAATGCATTTTTTGTTAAATTTCATTTTTTAAAAATGCATTGCATTGTTAAAACGCTATGAAATTAATACCATCCAAATTTCAAAAATTTTGAGTTGTCTGTTTCTGAAATACTCTGGCTGACACATTCGGGCGACACATTCTAAAACTGAAAAATTATTTTAAAAAAAAAAAAAAAACCTTACACTATATCCCCCCCCTTCCATGATTTCAATGCATTTTGTATGCATATTTGAAAAGTTTTTAAGGGTTGCTTGCTCATAGTTTTCGAAAATTTCACAACGTCTTCAGAAAAGTTTACTTGAATCCACTAGCACCATTGTTACCCTTAGAAGCAAAAGATCATTTAAATAAGAAATAGCATTTACAGGGTTTCCTTGTGTCCTTGAGAGTGCTTTATTTCAGTGGCTCATTACAATGGGTCCTGTACAGTGCTTAATTTTGAACAAAATTTCTTATTTGAATTGATGAGTTTGAAGACCAGGTTATCTCCATTGAAACTAATCTTACAGGAGAGACAAAAACAAAATTATTCAATATTCATCTGACATACAGAGCTTTTTTCATTTTTGTATTGTGGAATATGACTGTTTACTTAAAATTTTATCACTTTTATGGGATTGTAACACTTTTTGTTTCATTAAATAAACAATTAAAAACTGGGGATGTAATTGTTCTCGGACTTGACTTTGATGTTCTCTTGCGCCAAAACAGAGGAGAGGTTCAGCAACCATTTGTGGTGTTATCTCCAAATATTAAATTTTCGCACTTACATTCCTTTGCTGCTCACTGCCTTGTATATATTTCAATTTAAATGGAATTTGATATTTCTGCCACTGTAATATTATTAGCAGTTAACAAAGTGAACTTAAAAGCTATCTATAAATTTAAGAATCCTCTTTTGGGTAAGTACAATTTGTGCTGAGCCACATACAAATTTCTTTTAGAAAAGTCAAAAAATTATTTGGTATGTATTTTTAGCATTTTCTTAATGAATGTCTACAATATTTTTGTGGTTTGTAGTTGTTGTTTTTTGCATATGCTTTCTTTACTAACAATGGGGTGGCTTTAATGGTACTTTTTTGACAAAACAAACATTATTTTTTCTTAAACTACCAATTAATTGGGCTTCTTGAACTTTGCTAGATGTTAAACGTTATAAGTAAAACCTGTAATTTTTTACCCGCAATTGCATTTTCTTTTCTTGTTTTTCCATATGAGGGAGGAGAAAGAGATATATGCAGGCATTTGATACCAGGTGCTCCCCCTCACTTTCAATTTCGTGAACAATTTCCGAAAGAATATTTCTGTTGTGTGGTGAGGATTGAAGGAGGGTAAAAAATCATCAAAGTAATAAAACAATATTCGTTTTTATTGCGTGATTAAAATTAAAACCGGCCCCCTCATTTTGATTTTTCCCCCATGGTTGGCTAGCCAAGGAATTATACTGAATGCAAATTTTATCTGAAAACAACAAAACCGCACAAACTTGGCATAGTTAAGCATTAATTTTCCAAAGCCAGGGAAGGGAGAAATTGACTCACCTGACCCCCATAAATGATGTGGCTGAAACAAAAATTTATGTTGAATGCTAAAACTACATAACATAATACAAACCCTTTAAAAAAACCTTTAGTTTACTTATATCGTTATGTATTTAGTTAATTATTTTATTATTAATTTTATGTCTCGTATTTAAGGACAAATTTATTTTAGTTCTGCATTTTCAGTCTTTTTCCTTTTTTTTTTTGCTACTCTTGTTGATTCAAGAATGCGTCAGCTGCTGATTATTTTAAACTAAAACTAATTTAATATTTGCTTTGCTTTTTGTACCATCGTTCATGACAACAGGAGCTGAAAGTGTTAGTATTTTCAAATGATAAATGGATGATCTCGAAGAAATGTCGACAAAACAAATCTTGAACAAAAATGGTTTTATTGCATCAAAATATGAGTTTCATTATGACGAGGGTCAGTCAGAACGTTAGTTGCATTGCTCAAGAAAACAACAAAAAAAAAAAAGGATTGAAATTTTACAATAACTTTATTGTTATCTTAAAAGTTCCATTTAAAATCTACCTTTTTGCATAACCACCCTCATTATTTAATCATTTTTCGAGGTTTTGTACAAGTTTTTCGATGCCTTCTGCAAAGAAATTCCGTCCAATACTAGAGACGTACCGAGTAGCACTTTGGCCGAGTACCGAGTACTCGGCCTTTCACTACTCGGCCGAGTACCGAGTTACCGAGTACTCGGCCAAGTTACCAAGTACCAATTATGTTTTAAGAAGAACCACCGACACACATGTGATGAATTTTGAATTTATTGTAATAGTAGTACTTCTTGTCCATATAATATTTTTTAAAACTTAATTCCTGCTGAAATTTAATTACGCATTATATAAACAATTTTGTTTGTGTCAAAAATTTTACAAAAAAATTATTTTTTAAATTAAAAATAAATAAATAAAAGGTATGATTAATCAAGTTGGAATTGAAACAATATACCAATCAATTACCTATAGTTCTAGTTCGCCAAACAATAAATAATTTTTAAAAGCAGATAAAACAAATGTGCAGGAACATTGCAGACACGTGTTTCTGCCCCCCCTTCCCCCCCGTTACAAGGATCGTCTTTTTCAGTGCATAACATGTGAGCTAAAGAATGTAAAGACATTTGACAAAAAAAATCCGACTTTTGTCAGATGCCTTTAAATTCACGAGCTCCCATTTTGTGCATTGAAAAAGGAATTCCTTGTAACGCCAAAACACGTGTCTGCAGTGTTCCTGCACTGTGCTTTTAACATTGTTTTATTTCCTTTAATTTTTTAAGCAAAGGTATTTTTATATTTTTTGTAACTAATTTTTCTTTGTAGCAAAAATCCATTTTTAATGTTAATATTTCATATTTTCTATACTTAACTTTTTTTTGCATAATTTTAAAAAAATAAGTTTTATTAACTTTGGGGACATTAAAATAAAGATTTATTCCATTGAAGCATTACAAACTTCATTATTCTCAAAATTTAAATTTGACTTATAAATTTTAATTGTAAATAATTGCAGAATATAATGCTTTCTCTTTTTTTTATGAATTTTAGTATCTGTCTTGGACAATATTCAAGTTTTTTGCAACTACTCGGTATTGGCCGAGTACCTGATCAGAATTTGGCCGAGTACCGAGTACTCGGCAAATTGGCTGAGTAGGCCGAGTACCGGGTAGTTACCGAGTGCTCGGTACGTCTCTACCAATAACCATTGTTGGGCTTCAACTTTCACTTCGTTATCCGAATGTTATCGTTGCTTTGAAAGTTCTTGTTTCATGGGATGGAAAAAACATCGAAGTCAGGAGGTGAAAGTTTTAGGCGGCTACGGAAGGTGATCCCACACATTTTCAATTTGGACACTACTTGCAGCTGTCAAGACACATTTGCGACTGATTATCAGAAAAACTAAACTTGCCTTGGGGAATCCGCTACGTCACACTATTAAGGTACACGTCTGAAGTATTGCCACAGAGTATCAACAACATTGTCTTAGATGGAACATATTTATTAAGTAATGCAACTAACTTTCTGACTGACCTACGTATTATTATTATTTATTTATTTTTTTTGCAATCACTATATTGCATTTTTTTCCTTACTTAAAATTTTTATTACTGTATTGTTGAAAGGTGTTTCTTTGTTTGGATTATATTTTCATACTTTTGTAATTAATATCTTTGTTTCCACCAGTTTATTTTTCATACTAATGATTGTCAGCTTGTTTCTTTCATTTTGTTTTGTGACTCGGTCTTTCATTAAATCCCTTTAATATTTCAAAAGTACTGTTAGTTTATTTTTGGGACAGTTTTAAATCAAAAATACTAACAGTTTATTTTATATTAAAAATAAAATTTACGTTAAATTTGTTTCCTCTTGACGTGTGTGTAGTCCTATCTCTTCCTATTTTTTCCTACTTTTTTAACTGATTTTTTTTCCTACTTTTCCTATTTTTTGAATTTTTGATTCCTTATTTCCTACTTTTCCCCTCCCAAAAAACCACTTCGGGGTCTATAACTACTTTTCCAATATCATCATTAAAGTAACTATACATTTCTGCATCTGCAGAGTTGCTCCCATCGGTTGCCATCTTGAATTTCTTTTCTTTCATTGTCAAAACAAATTTTTCTTTTGTACTGACAGTGAAACTCTTAACAATGCATGTGGTTTTTGTATGACCACAAGCAGAATCACAAACAATCTTCAAGTTTCGGAACATCTTTTTAAATAAAGGTCCGGCATTGTCTGGACAGTTATGCTTGGGCAAGTTGGCAGTTATGCTTGATCAAAAAGTTAGTAAATACGCTTGAGCTTTAATAACCCTTTTTTTTAGAACAGGCCACAACAATTTATATTCAGGCCTAAAGCTCTGAGTGTGCTTTCGTTTCACACCGGACATTTCAAAATGAGCAGCTAACCAATCTTGCAAAATTCAAAGTTATAAATGCTAAGCCCTGATTAGCCTATTCATTTCTGGTTAGTCGCTATATGTCATCACACTGTGATAACCGGGCTGTCTAATATATTGTATGTTGTTCTGAAATCTTTCTTCCCCCCTCCACTCCTCTTTATCCTCCCCATCCACGGAATAAAAATCCTCCCTTTTTTCTACCTCAGAAAGAACACCAGCAAAAAATCTCCTGACAGGAGGGTCACTACAGACGAGAACATGGGATTTCTTTTGAAAACGCTCAGCCGGGAAATGCGGAGCAAAATATCTTCTTCGCAGAGCTGTGGAGCTTGACCATTCTTTCTCCCACTCTGCAACAGAGCAGTTGGCAACCCTGTTATTGTATTTTTTGAAAATCTTCTCGTTAGATGTAGGTATGTGTGCATATTCGTACTTTCTCAGGCGGAAATTTCAGATTGTCATTTGGTTAACTGAGATATCCTCCCCCCCCCCCTCTCCCAAAAATTCTTCTTTGGACTTTTGAGGTACTGATATTAAAAGAATATTTATTAATTTACCCTCTCATCTAACAATGTCATAAAAAGCTTAGGCATTGCACATGTTTTTGCTGCCATAGTACAGTGCTGTTCTTGTTTTTATTTCTGCCCCTATACGTCTACTGGTCCTTTGCCATGGGCTATTGCAAAAAAGTAAGCTAATTTTCAGCAATGATCTTCTTTCCGGTACGTCAGGCTGCTTTCAAGATTTCTTTGTTTTCTAACTGATTTCCACAATGGTGTGATCCAATTGACCAGTCAGCCTCCATTATCTCATTCTGCTGCTTCAAGTTCTGCTGCTTATTGTCTCTTCTGAGAATTTGTGCAGTTTATAGATAATTGTGTTATATAGATAGTTGATTTTTTTTCTTTTGATGCCTTGTTCTCTGTTTTTAATTTAATAATTTTGGATTTCAATCCTTGACTTTGTCTCTGAACTCAACAAAATCTTGTTTGACATTTTTTGCTACTTTTATTTTAAATTGGAAATAAAGTTTCAATTGCATTACTTGCGAAATCTGTGAGAATTAAATTGTTGGTTTATTAAAGATTTTTATCATATTCAGTGCTGTGACCTGAAAAATTACCCGAGAAATTACATGGGAGGAATGCATGTTTTCTTCATTTTCATATGAATTTACATGATGAAGAACTTTTACAAAATCTGAATCTGCATCCTTAAGTTTCCTCTTACACTGTGGGGTTTCTAACCCTTTGCACTTTAATGCTTGGAGTGAAGTTCAATTGCAAATGCTTGAGATGCCACATGGAAGCATGAATTTTCTTTTGTATTAAATGAATCGTTTGAAAAATACAAGTTGCAGACATGTGATTTGTCATCTAGTTTCCATAGTTTTCCTTTGTTCTCATCTAAAATGGATAGTTCTTGACATTAGCTGTTGCATATTGAAATCAATGCGAAATGTATGCAAGGAACAGTAGTTAAGGCCCTCTATTCCCATTTATAATGCCTCAATGAAAGAAAGTAATGTATACAACATGACTTCAAATTTATCTGTAACTGAGCTACAGTTTTTTTGCATACAATGAATTCACAATAACTTGAAATCCGATAACTAGAATATTACTATAACTCAAAGTTTTTATCAAGTTCCGACCCTTTGTCTTTAATACCATGGGAATTATTCTCAATATCTCAAAGTTAACTTCCTTTAACTCGAGGTTTTTTCAGAGATGACTCAAAATTTATTTCGAAAGAATGAAGAAAAGGAGAAAGAAACAAGTGACTATGAGAGAAAAATCAATTCACCTTCACTTGCAATTGCTGCACAATAGAGCTCTAAAGCAAGAAGAGCACCTGTTGAGTCGATGTGCGATAAAGGAGTTGCACACGCCGAAATGAGTTAACTTGTTTTCTTTTGTTGTACTGTACTGTTTACACTTTGACATGTTGCTGGACTACGAATTTGCTTTTAAGCTGTCAAGTCATCAAATCAACTGATTGTACCTTTATTCAAAGACTGATTTAAGTTGAGATGCATTCCCCTTCATTCTTTAGTTCGATCATTTGCTGATAAGTTCCCGAGGGAGAGAGAGAGTTTTATTTACCATTAAAGATGTATAAACAGTGTTCTGTTAATGACATTAAAAGAAAAAGAAAAAAAACCTTCTAAAACGGTGAAATCCATGAATCCGAATTTGAAACAAATTAAGATTTGCACCTTTCCTGAAGTAGAATCAGCTCTATTCAAGTGGTTCCAGCAGTACCGAAATCAAAATCATGCTTTTGAATTTTTTCTCTCTATGTTTGATTAAACTGTGCATATTGTGCTTAAAAACTTTTAAGTTCTGTAATTTTGTCTGATATGTACACATATTAATTAAAATGTCGAAAACCGAAACTAGCGGCGAGTCGAACTTCCGATAGGTCGAAGTTTTTCGTTGGTTCCTTTAGATTCGAGTTATTGTGAATTGACTGTAAATGAATTTACAATATTTTTTAAAGTTTAGTTGATGTTCGTATAGTTTCTTGCCCTCTTCATTTCATTTCAAAAACCACCAAGCTTGATCAGTCATTTTCATTATTGATTTCAGTAGCATTACCATTCATCCTTCTCATGACTTTTGCATCTTTTGTCACAATGAGAGTGAAGTTCTCCTCCAAATATGCCATTAGAGGCAACTTTGCTGTTAGAAGGTTCATTTTCTCCATTACAACATTGCTATACACAAAAACTGGATACATATTAAATACTAGCAAAAATGCCCGGCGTTGCCTGGGTCAGTAATAATTATCAGAAACAACCGCTATTTTCATTCTTTTCCATTTAACTTAAAGAACTCAAAAAACACCACTTTGACGTGATTAGAAATCGAGCTTCTTCTTTACCCATCAAAGTAAAATAGCAATAGGTATAAAGAACAAAATAGTATTCAGTTAGAAACGAAAGAACGTCATTTAAGCATACAAAAATTTGAAGAATTTATAAAGTATGAAATTAAGATTTATCAGTTAATATATATATATATATATATATATATATATATATATATATATATATATATATATATATATATATATATATATATACATATATATACACTACTCAAAACAATTAAAGGATATTGTAAGTTTTTGTACAAAAAAGGTATTAGCAAATATATTTTTGCATAGAATCGAAGAAGGGAGTTACAAATGCAAATTCTTGTCAAGCGTCGCAGTATGTAAATTTTAAGTTTGAGGTCAAAGACAACGTTTCAGTGGCTGCGAATGAGATTTCGCTTTTAACTTATTGTAAGACAAAGCAGAAAATAATGATCGACATTCAGTAAGCACGTTGTTTCGATCAATGCGATGCCTCAACAAACTCATTTAACGGAATCAGAATTTTCTAAAGTGGTTGTCAGGGCTAAAGGGAATCCAAACACAAGCCAAGGTAGCAGAAGCTATTGGAGTTTTGCAAAGTATGATTTCTACGAGATGGAAACGGTTTTTAGAGACTGGAAATGCTGGCCCAAGATCAGGGCACGGTGGCAGACGGTCAAGAACACTCGACGAAGAGCGTTAGTTAGCTTTAACGGCTCCGAGGCACCGAAGTATGAATGCCGCCCCACTACAACGACACCTTCGTTCGGGTACTGGCCCCACAATTTTGACACAAACTGTCCGAAATCGCCTTCATGCTGTATGTCTATATGTTCGTCGACCAATGGTCTGTGTCACATTAGCTGCGAGACATCGTCGCGATACAGGGGGTTAGTAACAGAGCATGTGAATTGGAGAAGAAATGGATGGAGCAATATTTTTTTCTCTGACGAGTCAAGTTCTTGTCTTTATCCATTTAATGGCGTATTTTCATCTAGATGGAGCTTGGCACTAGAAACAATCCAGCATTCGCGCCTGAAAGTGTCAGATTTGTTGGTGGTGGTGTTATGGTGCATGCTGGTATCTCCATTGATGGGCACACCGAGCTGCATGTCGTTCCAAATGGAACTCTGATCGGTCGTCAAAGTAGGGATGAGATCCTCACACCTGTTGTAGTACCTTACTCTGCAGCAATTGGAAGTGACTTCATGTTAATGGACGAAAATTGCAGACCACATCGTTCTTACTTGATAAATGTTTTTCTTTTGGCGGAAGGAATCATACGAATGGAATGGCCAGCGTGTTCACCAGATATAAGCCCAATAGAGCATGTTTGGGACATTCTAGGCAACGAGTTTTCGGACGCCTACCACCTCCCCAAACTCTCCAAGAACCGGAAAGAGTGCTTCAGGAGGAGTGGGGCAGAATACCCCAGCCTCTCATTAATAGCCTCATTAATTCCATGCCTCGGAGGAGTCTTACATTGCTGGCCGTCTGGGGTTACCATACCCCCTATTAGAAGCGATTTTCTTTTAAGAAAACCCCAATTTTTTACCACTTTTCTTATACGCACAAAGTGCCTATTTTTTCCCTTTTGTACCCAAAAGTTGAAAAAAAGTATTTTTCCTGCCATACAAATGTAATTTTTGTCTCAAATACTTTACTAATGCCTGTGGATAATGTATCAATCATCCAAAAAGTTCTCCAGGTTCAAAATCAGCCCAAAACCTCAATATCCTTTAATTGTTTTGAGCAGTGTATTTTTTTTTTTTTTTGAGCATAATCTAAAATTTACTCTATACGGCTATTGAAATACAAATGGCTTTAAAAAATGTAACCGCCTGTAATCCCACTATACTTGCTACAATTTGCGATAATCATTTTGGGATACCTTGGATAAAAAATGCTCCCCCTTCCTACTTGGTAAAACTGTCTGGTATTAATTTTCGTCAAAGAGATATTGTCACCAAACACTGCAATATTTTTATTGACCATAAGATGATGCTAAACATTTTCTTTCGAAATGTCTCCGAAATAAGTAGCAAAACTTGGAGAGTGTTTGAAATTGTGTACAAAGACCAATTAATAGAAGTTTTTGTGTTGTTTATGGATTTGCCTAATTTAATTAGGGGATTATTTTACATTTTAAGAAAAGTTTGAAAGATTCTTTTAATACGATATTACCAGTTGAATAAATTGCCTTACGTTATTATTGAATTGTTTTAATTAATTATTAGTAACTGTTCTAACTACTATGAAATTAATATATATATATATATATATATATATATATATATATATATATATATATTTAGTAACTGTTTCCAATTGTATGTTTCGTGCATAAACTCGTTTGTAAGTAACAAACTTATAGCTATTTTGCAAAAACTTCCTTTCTCCCAGAATAGAAAAAATATGCTTTTCTGACAATATTAGAAAATCGCCCATCATGTTATGATGAGTGAAAATTGTTTCTACATTTGAACAAAGCAATCGTCTCTTTGGTGATATTTTGATAGTTGAAATTTTAACCCTCACACCAATGGGTTAACCCTAAACTCCAGTAGTAAGCATTAATTGTGTTGGTTTCTTCGTTTTCCTAAAATGAAAGCCTTACCAGTAAAATAAATAAGTTACCAGATCGAGTTCAACCTTGTCACAATAAAACCTATCATACTGTGGCGCAAGTTTCATTGTTGAAACACTCGGGTTACTCGATCATCAACTATTATTTATATGAGGATGCTAAAGCTCAATTGGTGAAAATCTCTCATATGATTGAGGAGAATGGATGTCATACTTGAAATCAGCGCACCTAATCAAATAAAAGTCACTCATTACCATACAAATCACTTTTTCATGACCCGAATTTTTCAAGCCTGTGTAATTTTAGACTATAAACGCTTTCTATTTTCTAACTGTTGCCAAAATCAATCGTCTTTTTACTTAGCACCGTTATCGATTACTGCCATGGTTGAAGACCAAAATCCTAAGAACGCAATAAATTTCATGCTCGCTCCAGACAAGCCTTGATTCAAAATTTTCATTATGGTTACTATTAATAGTGCTGTTGTAAGGCAACGAATTTTTATAACAACGGGTTTTATATTAAAGACATTTAATGGGGGAAATTACATGAAATTTACTGTTTTCTATAATAATTTTTTTAATGTAAGTTTTCTAGAAATAAATTATAGCCTATGTTTCTTCCTGATAATGTACCTGTCTATGATGAAAAAATGGTTAAAATGGGTCTAATAGTTTCAAAGCTTACCCCGTATATACATACTTACAGAAGTAGCCGTTTATGTATATATATTTAAAATATACTTCTATTTTACTTAAAAGTCAATTTAGTCCTGAATTTTTGTTCCTTTTTTCACAATTTATTTAGTTATTTTTATTGCAGCTTCAGGTGAAAGCAGTGGCATAGCAAGAAATTTTTCATAGGGAGGGTGGTATATGAAAATTTTCAAAATTGTAGGGCAAAGAGCTCAATTTTAGACCCTTGTATGTTCATGTTCATGCATAATTTTGAATCTCTTGGGAGTAGGGGTATCTATCTTCTTTTGACCATGCCACTGGCTGTAGGTACTTAAAAAAATTTCTTTCATCACCTTTAGCCGCTTATGATTTATACCTTTTACCGTTTACTTAAGGTTGCAATTTACCATTTCAGTCCCCAGGAGATAGTCACTTTTCCTTAAGAATTGTCATTTGCATGGATTACGCCAATTTGTTTCAAATTTTGATTTTAGCTTTTCCTATGTTTCAATTTTTTTTGCAAAAATTACAAAATTTGTACAAATGTAAGATTTTGCAGAAAGCAATAAAATGATTGAAGAAATTTTTTAAAGAAAATTTAAGATTTCAAAGCACTATGTGATCAAAATATTGATTGAAAGTGGTTGTGTTTTCTTTAAATTTATTGTTTCATATTTATTCTTCCACATATAAATTAAAATTTCTAAACTAACTATCATTAGTTGGCAGGTTTTTCAAGTTGTTTCAAGTGCCAAAACAGATGAATGACAAGTCATCTGTTCCTTCTTAATTACATTGAAAATGCATAAGTAGTATTAGTTTGAAGGCTGTAACGAGTTGACTACTTTTTTGCGAGAATTTCACCAATATCAGCTATTTTGGAGAGAGATTTTTATGTTTTTCTGAGCACTTAGAAAAATTAAATTGTTTACAAAAACAAATTTCTTGAATGCATAAATTTTATTTTGGCTTTTTTGGAGTTCAAAACAATGAAAAGTTGAGTATAAACATCGGAAAAAAATTAAGTTTTTAATTGCTTGATTTGAAAATTGAATTGTAAAGCTTGCACTTTCCTACTGAAACACTAAGATATTTATTCATACAATCTCAGTAATTAAATACGTGATACAATTAAAAACATTTTAATAATGGACATTTTCAAATGGTTTAATGAAAGGTCAAAAGATTTTTTATTTATGTAATTGCCTTTTCTTATTATTACTTTAATACAAGCTTATCTTCAATGGAAATTCGTAGAATTAAATTTCTGTTTCTTCCTGGATCTTTTTGAAGGATAAAATGGTAAGACAAATTTTGTACTCATGATTACTTTAAAAATCAAATTGTGCAGCGCATAGCTGACCAACTCATATTTATCGTCTGACTTCAAAACAATAACAAAAGAGCATGTGTTGGTCTAAATGCATAGCAACTCCTAGGGGATTGCAGGACACTGCCAATGTTGGTAATTAGACAGGTTTGTATTACATTGGAGATCTCAGTTTTGTTACTTTGCTATTTGTTGTCTCTTAAAACAAACACTAATATTTTACCTAAATCACTAGGCAATGCTGATATTAACTTCAGAGAATATTTGTTTTCTATGTATTCTAGGGGGGGGGCTGTTCTGGGATGTATTGTTGCTATATTTTATCTGTAGTGTGGAACAAATATTTTTGAATGCTATTCTCAAAATCTAATAATATTTACTTATGGTTTTTGCTAAAACTTATTATAATCAAAATTGTTTTTCTATTTCATTTTGGTATACAGTAGAGTGCCGGTTATCCAAGTTAATAGGGACCAAGTTTACTTTACATAATCAAATAAATAAATAAATAAATAAAATGTTTGGTATTTATCACTGATTAGGCAGATGAAGTATAAAGTTCTATTCAATTTGTATTATTTTGAGACTTATACTACTTTTGAGGTACACTTCTAATAGTTGTATAAAAATGTGGAATTACGAGGGCAAGTTCAAGCGATGAACAAGGTTAAGTTCATATGAAGAAGTCATGTTGTTGCACACCGCCGTTGGACAGCAGTCCTAGACCAGGTTCATGATATCGTACATCCTCAAAAAGTCCAGCAAGGTTAAAGGATGGTCAGCTAAATCCTCTTTCATGATCCCCAAGCACACGAGAATGTGTTCTGGTGAAGCCTGCTCAGAAGAACAGTTGGAACAAATTTCAAAGCTCTTGCAACCCTTGAAAAGTTTCATTGATCTAAGGTGACCACTTCGAAGGCGAACAAGAATAGTTTGATCCTGTCTATTAAAACATAGAGCCAGGGATCCTCCAGGATAAAAACAATGATACCAATGGTGCTCTGGGGAGGGGGGCAATCTAAGTGGTCTTATTCTTGTGTTTTATTTTTGAGAAAACCTCCAAAAAGGTGAGGGGTGCTGACAACACAGAATGCTCACAAGCACCATCCTTGGCCAAAGTGTCCAATCTCATTTCTCTCGAGATCAACATGGGAAGAGATCCACTGCAGATGAATCTGATGGGATATGTAAAGCTGTTTCAACTTATTGAATATTGATACTTCCAATATTATCCCTCACCCTTTGCCAGTTAGACATGCTGTATTGTATTTCCACTATCAGACAGAAGCCAAATTTTGTTTCCAGGGGGAAGAGACAGAAGAGAACCAAGGCTTCATCAATAGCTATTAGCTCACTAGCTGAAATACTGAGCTGTAGTTGGGGTTTCTCCTCTGCTTTCTTAAGTTGGGATTCTGCATTTAGATATAAATTCCACTGCCCGATCCATTATATTCATCTCTACTGCCAATCGGTATAAACCTGAACGGCATCAATTGGAATCTCTCCAATTCTCTTAAGAGCTATTTGCCTTAGAGAGGCAGGAAGATCCTTTCGTTTATTCACAAGTACTGCCGTGTCCAAATGGAAGAAGTCTGATTCAAGACAATCTGTTGGGTCAGTTGATGTGGTTCCACAGCTCTGTCGACTAGATTAAAAAAGACCATTTGGCTGAAGGGACTGCATCTCCTGAGTATTTGATTATTACGTCAGTTTTTGAAATAGGAAGAAGTGCGGTTTTGAGAACCTAAACCGCCGAGTTTGTTGTAGTATTTTGTTAGGCATACACTTCTCCTAAGACTAAGGGGCTGTAGGTCAGCTTCGAAAAGCACAATGTCCGTGGGACAAGAATTTCTAAGACCAGTGATGATCTGAGCAGCGCTACGCTGGACCTTTTCAAGTTTCTGACGGTTTGTAACAACAATAAATTAGGCACAACAATAAATTTGAATGCTGTACTCCAAGATGGGTCTGTACTGCAGTGTTGTCCCACTTTGTTGGTGTCGCTGGAATTGTAAGCACATCCCTTTATGCTCGGTGAAATTCATTGTTTCTTTTTAGTTGTACATGAAGGCATTATTTGCTTCTGATTCATTTTCATCATTTTCTGTTAAGTTTGCAATCATGTCATCTGCAATATCTTGTTATTTATCTATGCTCATTCTCTCCACTCAGCACAAGGGTTTTAGAAACCTGAATCTTTGTGTCATCCTCAACAAAGGTTGTCATCAGCAACTTCATTTTTACTGTCAGGTTTTTCTGGTGCCTTTATCTTTCATCACTCGTGCAAAGTTGTTAATTAAACTTCTTTCCATGCTTTGACAATCTAATACTCAGCATCTTTCATGTTTTCCGATGTCAAGTATTTTGTTACCCCTTTTTAGCCTACTTTCCCAGTAAAAGTCAGAGAAAGAGGAAAAAAGCATAAAAGAAGACTTAATGCATCTTAAAAATTTACAAAAAAAAGTCAAAAAATAAATAAAATACGTAAATAAATATTGAAAAATTAAGAATTGGAAAGTAGGGTATTGATATGTGGAAAAATGTCCGTCCGTCCGTCTGTCTGTCCCCCCCCCCTCCAATAACTTTTGAATAAATAGTCTGATTTGAACATTTTTTTTTTGTTACAAAAGATCTCGACAAGGACAACTAATTCCCTTACTTCACTTTTTGATTTAAACTCTTTTTCATGCAATTTTGACCACTTCAAAAAAAAAAAAAAAAAAATTAGCATTAGCGCTTATGGGGAAATTCAAGGCAAAAATAAATCTTGAACTTAGTGGCGAAATGGCTTCAAACAAAACTTTATAGGAAAAAGCTTTTGATGAAGAACACATATAAAAAATATCTTTTTGATTTGAACGACTTTCCGTTCAATTTCGAAAAGTTCAAGTCTCTTAACATTAGTGCCTACGAGGAAACTGAAAGTCAATATTGATTCTGAACTTAAAGGCAGATTTACTTCATACAAATTTTAGTGGAAATAGCTCTCGAGGACTTACTCCTGACTCGGACTCTGAGAATTTTGGGGCTCTTGCCTCCGACTCCCCAACTTTGACTCTGACTTCGTAGCTTTGGCAAAAATTTATGCATGAAGGAAAAATGACTGACTCTTTCTCTTGGAAATTTGACTCCGACTGCTGTATCAAAAAATAAATCCAACTCCACAAACATTGGAAGACTTGAAGACTTGGGAAAACAACCGATGCCATTTTTGAGTCTGAATTTAAAACTTTTGACTCTCGAATCTAACTCTTTTGTCCCAAAACCAGTTTGACTCCGAATCTGCAGCCATGTTTTTTTGGTTTTTACTGTGAAATAATTATTTTTATTAATATGATTTGTTTTTATTTCTTAAAGTTTCAATTTATGTATTCAGTTTTTGGCCGAGAAATTCAGTCTTTAATGTTTTTACATTTAATTCATTTCCAAAATTTTCTTTTGTCAACAGCAGAAAAACAAACTTTTTTTTTTTTTTTTTTTGATATGACATATTTACTTAATGAGCTTTTAATTAATATTTTTTTCTTTTTGAAAGTGGTTCAAGATTTTTTTTAATGGAAAAAAATGTATTAGCTGCTTTGTTTAAAAGGTACTACTACTTTATTAGTTTATTTATTTTTCATGCATATAATTCTTTCAATGAGCGAGGCATATTTTATTTCTAGAAATCAGCTTAAAATATTAAAAAATTATGTTTGAAATAATTTGCGATTTTAGCTAAATTTGAGGATGTTCGGATATTAGAAAGTCGATATTGGTATACTTGAAAGTAGACTCATTTAGTTCTATACAGTACTTCTTGTTTACCTTGAATAACTATCAGTAAAGTCATATGTTGCATTTGATAGCAAAAATAAATAAATAAAAGCTTAAATCTCTCTACTCGCTAGTTTCTTATTTACACTTTTATGGGGCATATGCTCAGCAAAACTGCTTTTCTTTTCGAAAAATGTTCAATTGTGGTGAAAAATGCTCCTAAAATAATAGTTAAAAAAGTACTTTGCTCATCCATCCACTTTTCTGAATTCTGAAACATGCATTGTACTCCAGGTTCCCCTGTACCTACCATTATACGTGGCTTAACAGGTTCGATGAAGCCCTGAAGACAGCTGTCTTTTTTCTCTTTTCTTTAAATATATAACACAGGCCAAACAACCCCTCATCTAGCACCCCCCAGAGGCAGGGTTGGCATGGTTTTTACTACCTTGAAAAAAAAAAGTTTCTTTCATTTGAGTGCTTATGTCTTTTAACACAAAATGAAATACGGCAAAAACTAATCACTGGAACCATGCTAATAAGAATATGTAACTCTTGCTGTGTGTTTGCTTACCCCTTATTGGTTACAGCCCCTCAAAAATCAGAAAAATGACAAAAAATGACATTTTTAGACCCCTGTAAACCAAAAGGGGATGGAATTCAAATTAAAATTTCTTGGCCAATTGAATGTTCCTTTCAAATATTATACATGTTATATATATTGTTTTGGGTATTTGGTTTGTAAAAAAGATACAGGTCTTTGAAATTGAGCAATTTTGCTAGTTAATTTACGCACTTAAACGAAAAAAAAAAGTGTGAAAACTTCATTGCACTTTCTTAAATGGCCTATATAATATATTATACTGTAAAAACATATTTTAAGTAGAAAAAACTATTTTAATTTGATAACTTAGAAATATTTGGACATGAATGATTAGTTCATACTTGATTGACAGCTTAAGTAGTTAATTTATAGACTATCTACACACACAAATTTTCAATACACATTAATATATCTAAATTGCCTTAAACATATGCAAAAAAATTATATATACAAAATTTAAATTTTAAAAAGTGCATTTTTTATTTCTTGTTTGAGTAGTTTTGAAAAAATTAACTCACCTAGTAGTCCTATAGTTGTAATGGTGACTCAAGTATATGGCATTTTGGAATGCTTTACCAAGGCACATTCATAATTTGATGCTTTGAAAATGTAGTAGGAGCAAGACAATGAGAGAGAGAGTTCGACAAGAGTTCTAAATTTAGTGATCAACACAAACTGTGTAATAACTTTTTTGACAATAATGGGCATTTTCTTTTGATAATCTTTTTAGTAACACACTATTCTTCATACCTATTTCTAGGGGACAATAATTTTATAGAAATAATATGTAAATACAGTGGCATAAAGCAGTGATTAAATGTTGTATTGGGAATTTAATTTGCAGAGTCAAACCTTTCTTGCAGCATTTTATCAGCTAATTTAATATACTGAATGCTCACAAGGATACATGCAATGTTTAGTAGCAAAAATGCAGAAGGTATGCATTTCTTTAGGAATTAAAATGTGACTTCTAGTAGTTCTTTGCAAGCTAGTCTTAGTAGTATCAATTGTTTTTACGGTTCTTCTGATTTTGTTACAATGTCCATTACCGTGCGATATTGCATAGAAATGCCGTTCGGCTTTCAAATTGACATCCGTTTCATGATTACATAAATTAAGAAAGTTCTTTCTAGTTTTGTTGTGTATTTGAGTAAAGTATTTCAGTATGCCACATGCTGTGTTACCACCAGAACTATAGTACTACTGTGTGAGTTCATTTTCTTAAAACTAAAACAAGAAATGAAAAACACACCTATTTTTTACTTTAACCTATGTAGATAATGCTTTTGCACGTGTTTAGGCAAGTTACATAAGTTAATGTACAGAGCGTATGTTTGTATGTATTGAAAATTTGTTTGTGTAGATAGTCTATAAATTAACTACTTAAGCTGTCAATCATGTATGAACTACTCATTTATGTCCAAGACTACTCATTTATTTCAAGCGCACCAATTTTTCAAGCGCACCTAATCAAATAAAAGTCACTCATTACCATACAAATCATTTTTTCATGACCCGAATTTTTCAAGCCTGTGTAATTTTAGACTATAAACGCTTTCTATTTTCTAACTGTTGCCAAAATCAATCGTCTTTTTACTTAGCACCGTTATCGATTATTGCCATGGTTGAGGACCAAAATCCTAAGAACGCAATAAATTTCATGCTCGCTCCAGAGAAGCCTTGATTCAAAATTTTCATTATGGTTACTATTAATAGTGCTGTTGTAAGGCAACAAATTTTTATAACAACGGGTTTTATATTAAAGTCATTTAATGGGGGAAATTACATGAAATTTACTGTTTTCTATAATAATTTTTTTAATGTAAGTTTTCTAGAAATAAATTATAGCCTATGTTTCTTCCTGATAACGTACCTGTCTATGGTGACAAAATGGTTAAAATCGGTCTAATAGTTTCAAAGCTTACCCCGTACATACATACTTACAGAAGTAGCCGTTTATGTATTTAGATTTAAAATAGACTTCTATTTTACTTGAAAGTCAATTTAGTCCTGAATTTTTGTTCCTTTTTTCAATTTATTTAGTTATTTTTATTGCAGCTTCAGGTGAAAGCAGTGGCATAGCGAGAAATTTATCATGGGGAGGGGGGTATATGAAAATTTTCAAAATTGTAGGGCAAAGAGCGCAATTTTAAACCCTTGTATGTTCATGTTCATGCATAATTTTGAATCTCTTGGGAGTAGGGGTATCTATTAGAGACGTACCGAGTACTCGGTAACTACTCGGTACTCGGCCTACTCGGCCAATTTGCCGAGTACTCGGTACTCGGCCAAATTCTGATCAGATACTCGGCCAATACCGAGTAGTTGCAAAAAATTGAATATTGTCCAAGACAGATACTAAAATTTATAAAAAAAGAGCAAGCATTATATTCTGCAATCATTTACAATTAAAATTTATAAGTCAAATTTAAATTTTGAGAATAATGAAGTTTGTAATGCTTCAATGGAATAAATCTTTATTTTAATGTCCCCAAAGTTAATAAAACTTGTTTATTAAAAATTACGCAAAAATGTAAGTATAGAAAATATGGAATTTTTATATTAAAAATGGATTTTTGCTACAAACAAAAATTAGTCATAAAAAATGTAAAAATACCTTTGCTTAAAAAATAAAACAACCTTAAAAGTACAGTGCAGGAACTCTGCAGACACGTGTTTTGGCATTACAAGGAATTCCTTTTTCAATGCACAAAATGGGGGCTCGTAGATTTAAAGGCATCCGACAAAAGTCGTATTTTTTTGTTGAATGTCTTTTCATTCTTTAGCTCACATGTTATGCACTGAAAAAGACATTCCTTGTAACGGGGGGGGGGGGGGGGGGGGCAGAAACACGTGTCTGAAGTGTTCCTGCACATTTATTTTATCTGCTTTTAAAAATTTTTTATGTTTGGCAGATTAGAACTATAATTGATTGGTATACAGTGAAACCCCTCCTAACGGACACCCCTCAAAGGCAAACACCCCTCTTATGCGGACAACTTTTAATTCCCCAGTTCCAATGCAAATAACATTATTAAACCTCTGTCCTGCAGACACCTCTATATTGCAGAAAAAAAATTTGCCCTGTTAGTGTCCGCATTAGAGGGATTTTACTGTAATTTGTTTTAATTCCAACTTGATTAATCATACCTTTTATTTATTTATTTTTAATTCAAAAAATTATTTTTTTGTAAAATTTTTGACACAAACAAAATTGTATATATATAATGCGTAGTTAAATTTCAGCAGGAATTTAGTTTTAAAAACTTTTATATGGACAAGGAGGTTTATACTACTATTCCAATAAGTTCAAAATTCATCACATGTGTGTCGGTGGTTCTTCTTAAAACATAATTGGTACTTGGAACTCGGCCGAGTAGTGAAAGGCCGAGTACTCGGTAACTCGGTACTTGGCCGAATAATAAAAGGCCGAGTACTCGGTACTCGGCTACTCGGCCAAAGTGCTACTCGGTACGTCTCTAGTATCTATCTTCTTTTGACCATGCCACTGGCTGTAGGTACTTAAAAAAATTTCTTTCATCACCTTTAGCCGCTTATGATTTATACCTTGATTTATACCTTTTACATGGGCGGATTTATGGGGGGGCAGAGGGGGGCAATGCCCCCCCAGTTTTGGAAGGACTTTATGTAGTAACAACACAGCTTCCAAAAATTAAAAATTTTTTTTTTCTTTTTTGAATATTTCAGAAGGGTATGGGTGGATTTATAAGGGGGGGCATAGGGGGCAATGCCCCCCAGTTTTGGGAGGACTTTACATAGTAACAACATATCTTCCAAAATCTTAAAACAAAAAAAATCATGACTTTTTCTTTTTTGAATAGTTTAATGAAAATGAAGAGAAAAGCGAATGTCCTTTTCTGATGGGAGAAAAGGAAAAAAAAAAAAACGAACATTAAATACAAATAAAACAGCTGTCACTGGGGTGCTAAAAACGTGTCTAAATTCACTATTTTGGACTGAAAACAATTTGGGCAAGTATATGAATGAAAATATAGGCTAAACGAGCTTTACACTAAGCTGCAACACTTATAATAATTGGCGATTATTTTGACAAATTAGAACTTAACGAGCTACTCGTTATGATTTGTGTCCACATTTCAAGTATATTTGTGCATAATATTTATGTTTTTAGTAGATTAATTGGCCCTTTAAGAAATTCTAAAAAGCATAGTTTTTTTTCCTTCTCTCTCTCTCTTTTAAGAGAGAGAGAGAATAAATACTATCGCAAACTGGATAAATTTCAGTTATCTGAGTGTTCTGATTAAATGAATCTTTTTACTTGGAGAGAGAGTACAATTTTACTTATTTTATAAATACTGTTTAAAAAGTAAGGTTAGTCATAATTATCTAAGTCAAAGTGAGTCAGTCCTTGCCAATATTGAAATCTAAATAATTGAGTCATCAAAAGTTTTGGAAAATTTTGCTGAAATTTTATAAAAGTCTATAAAAACCTAACAAAGATTGGTAAAATCGTAAAAATTCTTTAACCGTAAAAACTGACGAATTTTCGTAAAAATTACAAAAAAACAAGCAAAAATTGCAGGTAAGAGTGAATTACAAACAGGGCCAAATTAGCCTATAAGATAAACAAGGTATTGCTTAGGGCCCCTGCTTTGAAGTGGGTCCCTAACTCCCCAAAAAAATTCATGATTCATTCCTTAAAAAATAGAAATTGCTTGAAAAAATTAATTTCATTTTTAAGTGCTTGAAAACCTTGAATATTTCAAAACGTGTGACTACAAACCTTAAATTTTAAAATGTCTAACAAATGGTAGAGGGGGAGGAATGCCAAAACATGTCAAATTCAGCTTCTTGCCACATCCTGTATTAAAAATGTAAAAATCATGGTTCTCACGTTTGTAACATTATTTGAAATAAATTTTTGTGACTCATATGTTTCATATCTTGCTAGTTATTCAATCCCGAGTGCAGTAATTTGGAAATTCTTTTGTATTGATTGCTTTTATCTTACTTCTTCTGCATATTGTCTATCTGTTTAGCACGGAAAAAATACACAATACAATACTTCTATTTCTTTTCGTTTTCTGCCCACTTGCAACTGAAGAAAAGTTGCTGTCATGAGAAATCTATGGTTACTTTTCTCTTTTAAATTTAAAATAGCTATTTCTCAAGTTAGAACAGGACTGTAAAAATTTACAATCAAGTACTAAAATATCAGAGACTGAAAAGTACAAATGAAGTGCGTTAAATAATTTTTATTTATTTTAATTTATTCTAGAGTCCTTGAAAATAATTAGATAAGACTTTGAAAATCCTAAGCAAAATGGGCTCCAATTACTTCTACTCGCAGATTGTTAATCTTTTTAGCCATAAAGCATGTTATCTAATACCTATTTTGTGTTATCACTGCTTTATTCAATGATTTATTTTAATATGAACCACTTATAAGCCCACTTTCAAATTCATTCAGACATTTTAGTCAGCACTGAATAAACATTTATAAATAATTTATTTATTTTTTATGCATAAATATTTTATTAACACTAAAACCATGTTATATTATATGTTATAATTGTGTTGTAGATCCAACAGTTGTTTATTCAATGATTTTTTTAAACATGAACCCATTATAAGCCCATCTTGAAACTTCTACAGCCATTTGAGTAGTGTATAAGCATTTTTAAAAAAAATTTTGAAAAAATTGAAGACCGCGCATTTTGAGAAATTTAAATTTTAAAATTTAATTCAAATTTAACTAAAATATTTTTTTCTTAGACCTAAATCATGTTGCATATCATTGAAAAGGTCATTAAAATGCTTTCAAATGAAACTTGTTTCAACTCTCTATCTTAATTAGAAAAGATTCTAGGTCATTTTGAAAATTGGTTCTTTCACGTTTTTCGACCCCTTTTTGGTAGTTTCACAGCGCTGTACTTTCAAAACCGTTTCATATTTTTCAAAAAAAATTTTTATATTTTATTATGTCTACATAAAGACAAACTCTGTACCAAATTTCATCAAAATCTGAGAGGGTGAGGTCTGATCACTGTGTTGATTTGACACGGAATGACCCACAGGAAAAAGACAAAAACATGGAAGGGGGGGGGGCAATAAAAATGTTGCTAAAAAAAAATCCTGCCCCCCCAGGAACTCAGTCCTAAATCCGCCTATGACCTTTTACCGTTTACTTAAGGTTGCAATTTACCATTTCAGTCCCCAGGAGATAGTCACTTTTCCTTAAGAATTGTCATTTTCCAAGAATTACGTCAATTTGTTTCAAATTTTGATTTTAGCTTTTCCTATGTTTCAATTTTGTTTGCAAAAATTACAAAATTTGTACAAATGTAAGATTTTGCAGAAAGCAATAAAATGATTGAAGAAATTTTTTAAAGAAAATTAAGATTTCAAAGCACTATGTGGTCAAAATAATTGATTGAAAGTGGTTGTGTTTTCTTTAAATTTATTGTTTCATATTTATTCTTCCACATATAAATTAAAATTTCTAAACTAACTATCATTAGTTGGGCAGGGTTTTTCAAGTTGTTTCAAGTGCCAAAACAGATGAAAGACAAGTCATCTGTTCCTTCTTAATTACATTGAAAATGCAAGTTTGAAGGCTGTAACGAGTTGACTATTTTTTTGCGAGAATTTCACCAATATCGACTATTTTGGAGAGAGATTTTTATGTTTTTCTGAGCACTTAGAAGAATTAAATTATTTACAAAAACAAATTTCTTGAATGCGTAAATTTTATTTTGGCTTTTTTGGAGTTCAAAACAATGAAAAGTTGAGTATAAACATCGGAAAAAAAATTAAGTTTTTAATTGCTTGATTGAAAATTGAATTGTAAAACTTGCCCTTTCCTTCTGAAAAACTAAGATATTTATTTATACAATCTCAGTATTAAAATACGTGATACAATTAAAAACATTTTAATCATGGACATTTTCAAATGGTTTAATGAAAGGTCAAAAGATTTTTTATTTATGTAATTGCCTTTTCTTATTATTACTTTAATCCAAGCTTATCTTCAATGGAAATTCGTAGAATTAAATTTCTGTTTCTTCCTGGATCTTTTTGAAGGATAAAATGGTAAGACAAATTTTGTACTCATGATTACTTTAAAAATCAAATTGTGCAGCACGTAGCTGACCAACTGATATTTATCGTCCGACTTCAAAACAATAACAAAAGAGCATGTGTTGGTCTAAATGCATAGCAACTCCTAGGGGATTGCAGGACACTGCCAATGTTGGTAATTAGACAGGTTTGTATTACATTGGAGATCTCAGTTTTGTTACTTTGCTATTTGTTGTCTCTTAAAACAAACACTAATATTTTACCTAAATCACTAGGCAATGCTGATATTAACTTCAGAGAATATTTGTTTTCAATGTATTCTAGGGGGGGGGGGGCTGTTCTGGGAATGTATTGTTGCTATATTTTTTCTGTAGTATGGAACAAATGTTTTTGAATGCTATTCACAAAATCTAATAATATTTACTTATGGTTTTTGCTAAAACTTATTATAATCAAAATTGTTTTTCTATTCCATTTTGGTATATAGTAGAGTGCCGGTTATCCAAGTTAATGGGGACCACAAGTTTACCTTACATAATCAAATAAATAAATAAAATGTTTGGTATTTATCACTGATTAGGCAAATGAAGTATAAAGTTCTATTCAATTTGTATTATTTGGAGACTTATAGTACTTTTGAGGTACACTTCTAATAGTTGTATAAAAATGTGGAATTACGAGGGCAAGTTCAAGTGATGAACAAAGTTAAGTTCATGTGAAGAAGTCATGTTGTTGCACACCCCCATTGGACAGCAGTCCTAAACCAGGTTCATGATATCGTACATCCTCAAAAAGTCCAGCAAGGTTAATGGATGGTCAGCTAAATCCTCTTTCAAGATCCCCAAGCACACAAGAATGTGTTCTGGTGAAGCCTGCTCAGAACAGTTGGAACAAATTTCAAAGCTCTTGCAACCCTTGAAAAGTTTCATTGATCTAAGGTGACCACTTCAAAGGTGAACAAGAATAGTTTGATCCTGTCTATTAAAACATAGAGCCAGGGATCCTCCAGGATAAAAACATTGATACCAATGGTGCTCTGGGGAGGGGGGCAATCTAAGTGGTCTTATTCTTGTGTTTTATTTTTGAGAAAATCTCCAAAAAGGTGAGGGGTGCTGACAACACAAAATGCTCACAAGCACCATCCTTGGCCAAAGTGTCCAATCTCATTTCTCTCGAGATCAACATGGGAAGAGATCCACTGCAGATGAATCTGATGGGATATGTAAGGCTATTTCAACTTATTGAATATTGATACTTCCAATATTATCCCTCACCCTTTGCCAGTTAGACATGCTGTATTGTATATCCACTATCAGACAGAAGCCAAATTTTGTTTCCAGGGGGAAGAGACAGAATAGAACAGGCTTCATCAATAGTTATTATCTCACTAGCCGAAATACTGAGCTGTAGTCGGGGTTTCTCCTCTGCTTTCTTAAGTCCTGATTCTGCATTTAGATATAAATTCCACTGCCATCGGTATAAACCCGAACGGCATCAATTGGAATCTCTCCAATTCTCTCAAGAGCTATTTGCCTTAGAGAGGCAGGAAGATCCTTTCGTTTATTCACAAGTACTGCCGTGTCCGAATGGAAGAAGACTGATTCAAGACACTCTGTTGGGTCAGGTGATGTGGTTCCACAGCACTGTCGACTAGATTAAAAAAGACCATTTGGCTGAAGGAACTGCATCTCCTGAGTATTTGATTATTACGTCAGTTTTTGAAGTAGGAAGAAGTGCGGTTTTGAGAACCTAAACCGCTGAGTTTGTTGTAGTATTTTGTTAGGCATACACTTCTCCTAAGGCTAAGGGGCTGTAGGTCAGCTTCGAAAAGTACAATGTCCATGGGACAAGAATTTCTAAGACCAGTGATGTTCTGAGCAGCACTACGCTGGACCTTTTCAAGTTTCTGACGGTTTGTAACAACAATAAATTAGGCACAACAATAAATTTGAATGCTGTACTCCAAGATGGGTCTGTACTGCAGTGTTGTCCCACTTTGTTGGTGTCGCTGGAATTGTAAGCACATCCCTTTTTGCTCAGTGAAATTCATTGTTTCTTTTTAGTTGTACATGAAGGCATTATTTGCTTCTGATTCATTTTCATCATTTTCTGTTAAGTTTGCAATCATGTCATCTGCAATATCTTGTTATTTATCTATGCTCATTCTCTCCACTCAGCACAAGGGTTTTAGAAACCTGAATTTTTGTGTCATCCTCAACAAAGGTTGTCATCAGCAACTTCATTTTTACTGTCAGGTTTTTCTGGGGCCTTTATCTTTCATCACTCGTGCAAAGTTGTTAATTAAACTTCTTTCCATGCTTTGACAATCTAATACTCAGCATCTTTCATGTTTTCCGATGTCAAGTATTTTGTTACCCCTTTTTAGCCTACTTTCCCAGCAAAAGTCAGAGAAAGAGGAAAAAAGCATAAAAGAAGACTTAATGCATCTTAAAAATTACAAAAAAAAAGTCAAAAATAAATCAAATACGTAAATAAATATTGAAAAATTAAGAATTGGAGAGTAGGGTATTGATATGTAGAAAAATGTCCGTCTGTCTGTCCCCCCCCCCCCTTCAATAACTTTTGAATGAATAATCTGATTTGAACTTTCTCTTTTGGTACAAAAGATCTCGACAAGGACAACTAATTCCCTTATTTCACTTTTTGATTTAAACTCTTTTTCATTCAATTTTGACCAGTTCAAAAAAAAAAAAAAACTTAGCATTAGCACTTATGGGGAAATTCAAGGCAAAAATAAATCTTGAACTTAGTGGCGAAATGGCTTCAAACAAAACTTTATAGGAAAAAGCTTTTGATGAAGAACTCTAGAGACGTACCGAGTAGTACTTTGGCCGAGTAGCCGAGTACCGAGTACTCGGCCTTTCACTACTCGGCCGAGTACCGAGTTACCGAGTACTCGGCCTTTCACGACTCGGCCGAGTTACCAAGTACCAATTATGTTTTAACAAGAACCACCGACACACATGTGATGAATTTTGAACTTATTGGAATAGTAGTATAGACCTCCTTGTCCATATAATAGTTTTTAAAACTAAATTCCTGGTGAAATTTAATTACGCATTATATAAACAATTTTGTTTGTCAAAAATTTTACCAAAAAATGATTTTTTAAATTAAAAATAAATAAATAAAAGGTATGATTAATCAAGTTGGAATTAAAACAAATTACAGTAAAATCCCTCTAATGTGGACACTAACAGGACAATTTTTTTTCTTCCGCAATAGAGAGGTGTCTGCAGGACAGGGGTTTAATAATGTTATTTGCATTGGAACTGGGGAATTAAAAATTGTCCACATATGAGGGGGTGTCCGTTAGGAGGGGTTTCACTGTATACCAATCAATTATAGTTCTAGTCCGCCAAACATAAATATTTTTTTAAAGCAGATAAAACAAATGTGCAAGAACACTGCAGACACATGTTTCCGCCCCCCCCCCCCTTACAAGGAATGTCTTTTTCAGTGCATAACATGTGAGCTAGAGAAGGTAAAGACATTCAACAAAAAAATCCAACTTTTGTCGGATGCCTTTAAATCCACGAGCTCCCATTTTGTGCATAGAAAAAGGAATTCCTTGTAACTTCCAAAACACGTATCTGCAGTGTTCCTACACTGTGCTTTTAACATTGTTTTATTTCCTTTAATTTTTTAAGCAAAGGTATTTTTATATTTTTTATAACTAATTTTTGTTTGTAGCAAATATCCATTTTTAATATAAAAATTCCATATTTTCTATACTCGCCTTTTTTTGCATAATTTTTAATAAACAAGTTTAATAAACTTTGGGGACATTAAAAGAAAGATTTATACCATTGAAGCATTACAAACTTCATTATTCTCAAAATTTAAATTTGACTTATAAATTTTAATTGTAAATTATTGCAGAATATAATGCTTGCTCTTTTTTTTTAAATATAAATTTTGGTATCTGTCTTGGACAATATTCAATTTTTTGCAACTACTCGGTATTGGCCGAGTATCTGATCAGAATTTGGCCGAGTACCGAGTACTCGGCAAATTGACCGAGTATGCCGAGTACCGAGTAATTACCGAGTACTCGGTACGTCTCTATAAGAACACATATCAAAAATATCTTTTTGATTTGAACGACTTTCCGTTCAATTTCGAAAAGTTCAAGTCTCTTAACATTAGTGCCTTCGAGGAAACTGAAAGTCAATATTGATTCCAAACTTAAAGGCAGATTTACTTCATACAAATTTTAGTGGAAATAGCTCTCGAGGACTTACTCCCGACTCGGACTCTGAGAATTTTGGGGCTCTTGACTCCGACTCCCCAACTTTGACTCTGACTTCGTAGCTTTGGCAAAAATCTATGCACGAAGGAAAAATGACTGACTCTTTCTCTCGGAAATTTGACTCCGACTGCTGTATCAAAAAATAAGTCCAACTCCACAAACATTGGAAGACTTGCAGACTTGGGAAAACGATCGATGCCATTTTTGAGTCTGAATTTAAAACTTTTGACTCTCGAATCTAACTCTTTCGTCCCAAAACCAGTTTGACTCCGAATCTGCAGCCATGTTTTTTTGGTTTTTACTGTGAAATAATTATTTTTATTAATATGATTTGTTTTTATTTCTTAAAGTTTCAATTTATGTATTCAGTTTTTGGCCGAGAAATTCAGTCTTTAATGTTTTTACATTTAATTCATTTCTAAAATTTTCTTTTGTCAACAGCAGAAAAACAAACTTTTTTTTTTGATATGACATATTTACTTAATGAGCTTTTAATTAATATTTTTTTCTTTTTGAAAGTGGTTCAAGATTTTTTTTAATGGAAAAAAATGTATTAGCTGCTTTGTTTAAAAGGTGCTACTACTTTATTAGTTTATTTATTTTTCATGCATATAATTCTTTCAATGAGCGAGGCATATTTTATTTCTAGAAATCAGCTTAAAATATTAAAAAATTATGTTTGAAATAATTTGCGATTTTAGCTAAATTTGAGGATGTTCGGATATTAGAAAGTCGATATTGGTATACTTGAAATTAGGCTCGTTTAGTTCTATACAGAACTTCTTGTTTACCTTGAATAACTATCAGTAAAGTCATATGTTGCATTTGATAGCAAAAATAAATAAATAAAAGCTTAAATCTCTCTACTCGCTAGTTTCTTATTTACACTTTTATGGGGCATATGCTCAGCAAAACTGCTTTTCTTTTCGAAAAATGTTCAATTGTGGTGAAAAATGCTCCTAAAACAATTGTTTAAAAAGTACTTTGCTCATTCATCCACTTTTCTGAATTCTGAAACATGCATTGTACTCCAGGTTCCCCTGTACCTACCATTATACGTGGCTTAATAGATTTGATGAAGCCCTGAAGACAGCTGTCTTTTTTCTCTTTTCTTTAAATATAGAACACAGGCCAAAAAACCCCTCATCTAGCACCCCCCAGAGGCAGGGTTGGCATGGTTTTTACCACCTTGAAAAAAAAAAGTTTCTTTCATTTGAGTGCATATGTCTGTTATTTTCATTTTTTTCTCTAAATTTCGGCTAAAACTTCCTATTTAAGGTTGTAAACATGAACAGTTCACTTTTATTGTTATATTTTTTAAAATCAATTTTCAGCTGCAGTACTCATTCATTCCAAGTTAGCTTAATTTACTGCAGCATCATAGTTTCAGACCCCCCTCCCCCCACTTTATCAATGCATTTTAGACTCAAGCAGATCTACGCTATTTTTTTTAAGTTAAATATTTCGAATAAAACACAAAACATGAACTTATCAAAACTAGTTACGCAAAAAGCAGAACATAAGTTTACCAATTTAAGTCCTTGTGTTCTCTTAATATTCTGTAGCGAAATACAAGTTTTGCAGCCATCATTCATATCATTTCCATACTTTGGATCTGTCATAAGAGCTAAAAAGTGAAAAGGCTGTAATGCTAAATTCATTCTTTTCAAAATGACATCTCTCGGTGGAATTAGTTCCGAACACTTTGCTAGTTTCAGCCACTCATGGCAAGCATCGGCGATAGTTGCTTCATCGCTTTGGAGATTGTTCAGGGCATTTGTGACAGGCTGTGACTCTTGAAAGGAATGCTTGCTTCCTCCCTTCAAGAGAAGGAAAACTTAACAATACATTGTTTCTTCCCATTTCAAATGAGCACAAGTTTTGCAGCACTGATTTCTTATCATCGGTCTTTTGACACACATGCACTTGTTTAGACACTAATCTGTACATAGTTAAAAATGCAAAGGATATGGATTAGTTCTGCGAGATATTAACTTTTGTTAAACCTGATGGGCAAATACAATCTTTAAATTCAGTGGAAGAACAAAGTGAACAACAGCAAAAGCAATCTGTAACAATTTTCTTTCAAAATTCAATAACGATTTTCTTCTCTTGTCAAAACAGGGGAAAAGGTTCCTTTTCATTTTTTTTTTTTGGTAACTCTGTTAAGAGGAACTTGAATGATCGGGAATCTACTGCAATTTTAAATTTATATGCCTTTGTCGTTTGTATAATTTTAAAACATGGCCATTCACTTTTTTCTTATAAATTTCATGTTATTTAAAAATTATCCTCATTGCTGTCTTAATAGATTTTATAGATTTCTTCAACAATTTCAACTTCTTCGCTTACTCCATTGATTCCTTCAGGATATAATTACACAATCAATTTAATTCAAATATTTTATTAGTGTTTTCTTGGTCTACTTTCACAGATGGATTATGCTGAAGAAACAACTGAGAAACGTCGAGTTTTAGAAACTGAAAAGGAAGATACTGTTGAATTACAACAAAAATATAAGGTTTGCTTGTACTTTTATGTTGAGTATTCTGCGTAACTTTGATGGTACTTTATTGTTATTTAAACAAATATGTTTTCCCATGTTCTTTTCTAAATAAATTATGCAAATCCCAATATGTAAAATGAAGAGAAGGTAAATGAAAGGGGGATTCAAAGAATAGAGTATAAATTGAGTAGTGCCAGTGCTGTAGTTTGGGCGGAGGGGTGCAAAGGGATGCATTCCCTGAAATATTTGGTTTCTTATTGTAAAAATGATGCATATGGAAATATCATTTTGTTTTAAACTATCTTTTCTTTTGGTGACCCAAACCCAATGGCTAGTTTCACTGAATATTTTTTTCCCAACAGCAGCTCTGGGTAGTAGCAATTATTTGGGGGGGGGGGGGGACAGTAAGGGCTAGGTGCGGACTGGCCTGCAGACCGATGCGCCCTCAAGTCTGAACACTTTTTAAATTTGTTTTTAGTTATAATTTTATTTTTTTAGGTTTTGGTGCAAAATCTCCTTTTTTTTTCTTTTTCTTGCACAAAAACTTGTGTGCGAGACTTTGCTTTCTTTTTCTTTTCTTTAAACTCATAAACCTGTGAACCATAGTTTTCTTTTTCTGTCTTTCCTTTTCTCTTTTTTTTCACCTTTTTTCTTTTTGCACTTTTTTTGTAAATTTCTTTTTTTTTTTTTTTCGGCCCTTTGGAGGCCAAGGTTGCCGCCTTCTTACTGGACCCAATCCGCCCCTGATTAGGGCATACATAAGTAAAGTAAAAATAAATATAGGACTTCTGATTTTACTTAGTGCAAATAACAAACAAGAGCTCTTTTCTGCTGAAGATACCACAGTGTCATCCTCCATATATTACCAGATTCTTGTCACATGTTCCTGAACTGTGAAGCTCATGAACTGTGTAGTTACCATATTTGCTAAAATGTAATAGTAAAAAAAACTTTAAAATGATACTTTTAATTGCATCTAAAGTGATTCGGCCCCTTTAACTAAGTTTCATGTTTTATAAAAATCACTCTTGAGTTTTGATTCAACACATAAATTACATTTATAAACGGGAAAAATATATAAAATTCTTAAAATACACGGCATATTTTTAGCAAGAGTTTTTAATTACATTTGTTCTCATTTTTTGTCGGATGATTATTTTCTACTGAATTTGATGTTATATGTGTCTGTGTTAATTGGTAGGCTGTTCAAGAAAAAGAGAAAGCAGTACAAGAAGGCCTTGCTAGTCTGAAAGCCAATTTCTTCTGTGATTTGTGTGAGAAGCAATATTATAAATATCACGAATTTGATAACCACATCAATTCTTATGATCATGCTCATAAGCAGGTAATTTATTGTTGCT
Source organism: Uloborus diversus (assembly GCF_026930045.1). NCBI lineage: Eukaryota > Metazoa > Arthropoda > Arachnida > Araneae > Uloboridae > Uloborus > Uloborus diversus. The sequence goes on along the minus strand of NW_026558471.1, from coordinate 35,329 downwards.
TTTTAAGCTTTATCTCTAAATTCTTCTATATACTTACTCCCAGCTCATAAAGCTTGTGAATTATATGCCGAAATTGCTAGGCGAAAACAAATCTAACAGCAATTCAAAAGTAAGAAATTAATTTTAAATGAAAATACATTGCAGAGAAAGAATCAAATACATCAAGGCTAAAACATAGTAAATATATTACAAGTAAGCATGAAAAATATAAAAAGTAACTCTTGCTTTATCAAGGTTTTACATTTAATATTAATTAATTTATTATCTATCTCTTTTTTTTTTTTTTTTTTTTGTAAAGGCGAAGACAAAATAAATTTGATAGAATAGTGGAAATGTTTTGATGGGATGTGAATGTTGTTTTTCTGGCTCGTTGTTGGCGAAAAATATTACTTTATATTTTTACCTGAATATAAGTTCTTACTTAGTTTATTTCTAACTTATTCAAAAGTTTTCTCAGCAAAAATATTTGCGAGAGCTGATCACTATTATTCGATTATCCGGGGAAATTATTCAATTAAGCGGGGATCTTTAACATTGGGTCTATGGGGAAATATTCTGTTCCGGGAGGCTTTATTTTATAAGCGGGGCTGACAGTATTTAGAAACTTGATTCATTTATGTAGCGTTTTTTTTTTCCCTTTAATTCTAATGTAACTGTTAGTCTTAATGGATTGCTTTATTTAAAAACTAGACATTACATTTTGAATTTCAACAACATTGGTTTTGGCATTGTTTGGCGAGCTAGTGAGCTCTTTGTTGTTTCGACCAGTTTTGAGAAATTTTTTGAAAATGGAATATGACATATCTATAGCATAAAAGTGCCAACCGCTGAAAAACCACCCTCATTCAGACTTTATTAGCTTTTGTGGTTTGTGCAAAAATACAAATTGTTTTTCGCTGAAGTTTATTCTTTCACTTTAAAACAATAAAGTATGTGAAATCATAACTTCAAAAAGATTTATGGGTCACAATACATTAAGAATTTGGGTTTTAAAAGATTTTATTTAAATAGCTTTTTTTTTTAACAGTAGGAATCTGGTAACTTTTACTAGAATTACTGGGAACCAGAACTAAGACTCATGGTTTAACCATTGCTGTTCAGCTAAAGTACAACCAGTATTTTACCAAAAATTAATTATTAAGGTTAATTTCCTTCTATCTAAAATGGGTCTTCCAAATTGTTTTGAAAATTGATTCATTGATTGGTTTGCAAAATCCAAAACCAAAGGCTTCTGTTTAATAATTTGAGTTTTGTCATCAATTAACAAAAAGTTGCAAGAATTTTGAAATTGTATCCTTTTTAATTAAATATTTTTAAACCTATTTTAAAGCTTTTTATATAATAATCTATATGTGTATTAACGTATAGGGTGTTTCGAATTGCACTGACCATTTTCATAATGGAATTACAAAAGAATGGTGACCAGTTACAAATTCATTCTTGTAGATAATGAATTTACAAAGTGAGGAATATATTGTAGTTTATTTTATTTATTAATTTTTTTTATCTGTAGTACAAAATTTTCATATTATATGGTTCTGCAACTTCATATTGCTGCCCACAATGCATGTGGAGAATCTTGACGTGGAAGTATATAATTGTGTTTGTCAGTGGATACATGTGGATACTTTTTAGTTTCGTTATAATACATCGCTCATTTGGAAAAAAACTGCCACTATATGAAATTTTTCATTTTCTTTTTTTTGCTTAAAGGCTTCCAAATGATGTTATTTTCTATGTAAAATAACAACAGATTTTGTGTTTTAACATTAACCACGGGAGAGCACAGTAAACTTACGTATCTTAATGCAAATGGACTGAAGAATTCAACTTCAAACGCTTCTCCTGTCAAATTTCATTTTTCGTATTGTGGCACTCTTCTTCTAAATGAGCGACATGTGTCTTCATGAGCTTAAGGAAGTTTTTACATGGTGAAGATCGATGAATGAAAATACATCAATAAAGACATAAATGTTACTGCTAATTTTATGCTTGAGTTGAGACATGTGGTAGCAGAAGACATTAAACATTTCCATAATAGACATCTTTGTTACATAAAATAATCGGTGAATTTCATGTAATGCATTTAAAAATGTGCAACACCGTATGTTAGTAAATTTTTGTAAGACATGAAATTTCTCGTTTTGAAAGTTTAGAACACCCTGAAAGAAATTTAAATTGTGATTTTATTTTATTTTCGTGGCATGCATATTCTAAAACAAATTTAATGAAATCATAAAGTTGTGCTTTAAATCTCATAATATATTTCAGTGATTGTATTTTCATAAAAAAATATGAGTTATGTTCTGTGCTGCTTACTAAGTTTTTTATGAACTTTCTTACAGCGCCTAAAGGATCTTAAACAAAGAGAATTTGGACGAAATGTAGTTTCAAAATGGAAAAGGGAGGATAAAAGGAAGGAAAAGGAAGCTAAGAGGTTACACGAACTTGCAGAAAAACGAGCACAAGCTGCAGAAATAAGGTTAGTAACAATGTAAAAAAAATTTTAAGTTAAAAGAATAATTGTGAAATGTGTCCCCTAAGATTCTTCTTTCTTTACTGTCACATGCCCCTTTACCCTTATTATTATTCTAAGGAGCTACTTATACCCACTTCTCTGAATAATCTACTTTTTTATTGTCATTTTCTTCTGTAATGTTGATTTTAATTTTTGAAATTCAATGTAAATTTTGTGTTCAGTGGGTTTCTGGCTAATCATTTTTCCTTATGTTTGGAAGCAAGCAATTTTAAGTTTTTTTATTTTAAGAATTAGATTTTCCACTGAGACGCCTCACACAATAATGATCTCATGTCATCAAGGAGTCAGTGGGCTTGGTGATAAATTTGAGAGATATTGCCGAATTTGACCAGAAACTGCCTAATGTTACCAAGTTTGGTGACTTTTCCTCATTATTGTTTTGTGACTATCATCAAGGTCACATGACATCCTACAACCAATCAGAAGTGACTTTAAACCAGACATAGATTTTACAGGGTTGCCACGCACCGGGAAAACCTGGAATTGTCAGAGAAAATGAAAATGGCCGAAAATCAGGGAAAATGAAAAATTGCATATTTCCGATCGTTCTTAGCGCTGCCCGCGGTCTATGACGTAAAAAAAAAAAAAAAAAAAACTTTCAGCGTTGTTTTTTTCGTCGCCATTCCCTTCCCATTCGTCGTTTTGTCATTCCCCTCTTTCTTCTTCCCCCTGCAGTTCTTTTTTATCAAATCTCTGCCATTGGCGCGTGCGCCATAGCAGTCTGTGGCGGACATGCTGCGCAGAAGGTACTTTTCTTCCGCAATAATCTTTTCATATTTTATATTATTTCTTTAAATTAATTAATGAAATTGTATTATTCTAAACAATTTTGTTCTGTAAATTTAGTTCATTGGAAAATTTTAAACTTAGAAAGTTTCTTTTTTACAGAAGTATCGCTAATCTTTTAGTATTTTGGTAGTGATCTTTAAAGACTTCCAATGCGCTTCTTTCTTTCAAAATAAAAGTAATCCGATTTTTAAAAAAAACCTGCGCATCAGAGAAGTTTCTGATCATTGCTCAAAATTTAACTTTATGACAGGGTGCCCACAGGAGTGATTATGGCGCAAGTTGCGCCATCAAAATTTTTGGGGGGGATTTTTTAATTACTTATTTTACTTTATTTTTATTCAAATTATTTACTCATATTATTTTACTTTATTATTTTCATCTGTGTGTGTATTTTATTGGGGAGCGAGCACACTTTTCTTTCAAAACAATAATAATTAAAAATAAATGAAAAGGAAACAAATAAAAAAAGAGGGTTAAAAATAAAAGCGCTAAGGCGTTCAGAAATATTGGGGGGGGGGGGGGGTTGTGCCATTGAACTTGGGGGGGGGGGAGCACCCCTGTTTTATGAGCAACAAACAGGGGAAATATGTGAAGCTAAAAGATGCATGATTTTTTTACAGGCCAAAGTCTAAAAGCGCTTTGAGTTCAATGGATTGGAGGGGTAGAAGGCAATAATTGAAAAAGTTTAGGTTTCATAAGTTTTTAGTTCAGATTATTTTAGCAATTAACTTTATTTTTGTGATACAGATGTCACAATTTTTAATTTTGCAGTTCTTTCACTTGATGTAAGGCAGTGGCTCCTCGCTATTGAAAATAAGATATGCTACATTTACATTAATTGTTTATTACAGTGATTTGCTTCACTTGTGTCAGTACATTAGGGTAGTTCAAAAATACACTTTAAAAAAAAGGTTTCGCCTAGAAAACAGGACACCACTCAATGTTTTTAGACTTGTGGATAGTAAAATACTGGAAGAATTTTAACTTCCTATTCCAACTGAAAGAGGGTGCTCGACCCCCTCCCTCAAAACTTCATAAGTATGAGGAGGGGGTTAAAAAAATACATTGAACTGAAAAAACAATGTTACATACTATAATCTACACGAGTTGTATGCATATTCATTGCAATAAAATAATTACATACATAAAAAAACAGCTGGGGAAATTAAATGTTTCTAAATTTGTGACTTTTTCTATGCTAGAGAGCTAATGTTAAATTAAGGGGTCATTGAGCACCCTCTTAAAATTTGAGTAAGAAGCTAAAACTTTTACAGCATAATACTGTTAGTAAGTCTAAAAAAAATAAGGGGTGTTTTGGACTCGAGCTGAGAGAAAAAAAAAAAAAATTGAACCACCCTTAGTACATATTTTTGATTATTTCAGCTTGAGTAAATTAAATTTGGTAACCATTGTTTGTAAGGTTTGAAAATGAGGTAAGTTTTATCAAAATTTGAGATGTATATATTAATGTTGCAAAATGAAGGTGGAGATCGATAACCGGGAATTTTTCTCAAAACCACCTGGAAATGTCAGGGAATTTCATTCTTGAACTTCCGTGGCAACTCTGATTTTAACAGTGTAGATTCATATTAAATTTTGACAGGTCTCCTGATGGTCTAATAATATCTTTATTAGACCATCTTTTTTATTTGTTCTAAAATTTAAAAATAATAATTGCAATTTCAGTTTCTAAATTGCATTAATGCACTTTAATAAATTTTTAAAACTTAAGGGGTTACAGTACCTCAAAAATGATGAAACAATCAAAAAAAAAAAAAAAAAAAAAAATTATTGCTTATTTCAGAAATAAACACTACTCTGAACACGGGGGAAAAGTTTCATTGCTTTAGTTCAAATATTTTAAAAGTTATGAGTGGTTTTAGGCCATGGTCACTATGTGTTCTTATGCAAAATAAAAACTTTAAATTGCTTTTTCTCAATGATGGTTTTTTTTCTGTTTTCATGTCATTAGAATCCCTAAGAATTTTTTTCTATTAAAGATATAGCTTTAAAGTAATACTTTTTGCAAGTGGGATAACATATTTGACAAAACTGTGCATTGGATAGGCATTTTATAAATTACTCGAATGTTTAGAGCATGTTAAACCTTTAAAAACCAAACTTTTTTTTAAAAAAAATTTAATTTTTTACATTATTAATCACAGAAAATTTTCTAATAAACTCATAAGCAAATGAATGCACAGATTTTTACAGATGATTATAGTGATCGTTTGGCAGAAAACTCTTTTTGAATTAGTGCAAAAATAAAAAAGCCTTATAGATTTTAAAAAACTGAAATTTTCCTCAATTTTTTGAATTTTTTAAAAAAGTGGGCAATATTTTTAAATTTTGAAAATAAATTATTGATTAAGAAATAAGTATGCATGTTATGGTTTCAAAGAAATATAAAATTTACTTAAGTTTAAAAAATGTTTGAAAGGTACTGTGACTCCTTAAAAGTTACAAATGAATTTTATCATTTTGTTTTAGATGAAATTTGAATACATAAGTTCTATACATTCTAAAGGCATTCATACACCCTTCCAAAAAATATAGACAAAAGCATAAAATACAATTCACAGTAAAAATAAGTATGCAGAGATTTTTTTTCATATGTGTACAGTAATAAACTACATGAAACAAAAGTTAGGGTTAATTTATTAGAAAAAACATCTTGTGTTGAATTTATTGATGAAAACAGAAAACAGGGTGTCCCATAATTATAGGCAATTTTAAATTTAGAAATTATGTTGAAGGTTGAGAAGCACAGCTATAAATGTAATTGTTACAAATACCGTATTACCCCGCATTATCCGGCATGCCGGAAAAAACGAGGTTGACCAGCATACCGGGGAATTCGAATTTTCCAGTATGCCGGATAATTCGAGGTTTATTTTGCAACAAAACAAAAGTAAATTTCCGCATTCAGTTCCAATCAGAAAGCAATCCACTGTAAGGGGAAAAAAAATAAATTCCGAAAGTAACCTTCTTTCAAAAAAAAAAAAAAGTGTATTCCATATAATATGTGCTTGTTATTTATGGCAGGTCATTATTAATGGATTTAATTATGTGCCAATTAAGTAAACTTAAGAAAAAGCACTCAAAATTACATGATGATTACATACTGAGAATTATTTTTTCTTGATTATTTTTTAAATAACGTAAAGGGTTTTTGTTTTTTAAAAGTTCTGGGTCTCCAAATTTCAAATGTGTGCTGCAAAAGTCATTTTTATTGATTTAAAATTTAAATGGGAAATGTAATTAGTTCGAAGATGGCATTTTAGTTATGTAAAGTTCTTTTTGACTCTTCAGTAGTATTATGTCTAAAACCCAAAAATATAATGTATGAAATTTGTTTCATTCCATATGATTTATTGTCATTATGTATGAAATATGAAAGATTCAAGTAAAAAAAGAAGTTTCATAGTTAATCCTGTTACAACAAATTTCAAAAGGTCTTAAGATTTTTTCATTGTATCGTGAATTTGATTATAATGGAATTGAAGCAATGTAATGACAATTTAAACTGAACTGAACATTTATTTCATTGAAATATGTAGTCTGTCCAATAAATATGTGAGCTCATGCAATCTAGCGGCCATGACACGGACAATGGTCCCGTTAACTGTCGGCGATCCCAATGAGCTGTGAGTTCTTGATAGATCGCCAAACTGCACGTATGTTGCAAGTTATGTTTGTTTCTGTTGTCCTTGTTTTTACTGTTGGCTGAAAATGGAAATTCATGAAATAATGGAGCAACAAATCACATGATCTCAAGTGTTTGAGAGATTGTGTTCGTTGTGTGCTGCCAAATTTGACTCAAGGCGATGAATAGATCCTTCACTATGACAGTGCACCAGCACATTCAGCATTGATTGTTTGCCAATTTCTGGCAAAAACTGAAACATCCATGATCATCCTCCTTATTTGCCAGATCTCACACCCTGCAACTTTTTTCTATTCCCAAAATGCAAAAATGTGATGAGAGGACATCAATGGAAAGATTTGAACTCAATAAAGCAAGAAAGGATGAGACAACTAAAGAGCCTAACTGCCAAGGACTTCCAAGAGTGCTTTTAAAGAGTGGAAAAGAAGATGGGATAAGTGCATATCAACGAATGTAGAGTACTTGGACAAAAATCGATGTCTACTAAATTTTGCAAAATAAATTTTTTTGTGCATGAAATACACCGCCAGCTCAGTCATCTCCAGCCAAGGACTGCAGTTTCGTGCTTATTAGCACTCATCAACCCGGCATAGGAAAGTGACTGAGCAGGAGATGGAAAACCTCTTAAGGAAGCCAAGAGTGCCAAAGAAACTGGTAGCTAAAACAGAATTAGCACAGACCAGACGAGTGACCGAAGCAATGGTTCGGTTCAACTCGAAGATTGATGGCAAGGCATGGTATATTCAGTAAATTACCGCCCATTAATTACTGAATATACCATGCCTTGCCATCAATCTTTGAGTTGAACCGAACCATTGCTTCAGTCACTCATCTGGTCTGTGCTAATTCTGTTTTAGCTACCAGTTTCTTTGGCACTATTGGCTTCCTTAAGAGGTTTTTTCCATCTTCAGTTCGGTCACTTTCCTATGCCGGGCTGATGAGTGCTAATAAGCACGAAACTGCAGTCCTCGGCTGGAGATGACTGAGCTGGCGGTGTATTTCATGTATTTCTGCTTTAGCCCTGGCTAATGGGCGGTAATTTACTGAATAAATTTTTTTGTGGCCTCAGTTCGCGTATTTATTGGACAGACTATGTAGATATTTTATTGTATTAGTATTCGCTATAATGAGATTTTACTGTAGAATAAAACTGACTTAATTTAGGTCGTCAATGGGTAGAATAAAATGCTTATTTACAAGCAGGAAAGAATTTTGTTATTTAAAGTGATTTTACAGAAATACATTTAGTTTTTATCGCATTCAATTATTTTTCCTTTTAAGTTTTAACTTAATTGTGATTTTACAAAGTTTAATAACTTTTCTTATTTATTGTTTGTCAAAAAATATGAAAAGCTTTATCATTTTCTTTATTACTAGTACCCTCATATTTGTCGTTAATTTTAATTGACTGATTTTTGTAGATAGAGTGTTCATTTCTGTGAAAACAATGAGAAATGGTTAAGTTTATTTGACATTTTAAAATAATTTGGTAAACCTTTCAGTTTTTTCCTTGATAAATTAGTAGCATTGCTTAATTGCTCCTGTGAAACGCTGAAAACATTCACAATTTTCACATAAAAATATCATTTTCAGTGGAGAAGAATCTTGTATTTTATTTGGCATTCTGCTCTGTTGAAGTGAAGCAAACTAGGAGAATGATAATGAAGCTAAAATCTTATTTGAGATGCAACGGCGAAAGATATCTTTGATGCTGGTTGGATCGAAGGTTATAATCTAAGCCTAATCTGAGTAATTTAATTAGGTGTTAAGATACATATAATAATTAGTACTTATTTCAAAGGGTTTTTTTTTAACTTAGTTTTTCGGTTTTTGAAGTTTGATATTTTTTTTAACTTTAATAAAGTGCATGTCGCAATAAGTATGACTACTGATAAAAGTGTAATGTGTCATAATTTTATGAATATGTTTTGTTGTTCCAATTGCTGAAATTATATTTCTCTCTTTTGTTAGAAATAATGTCTTAAGTCTTGATTCAGAGCTATTCTTTCAAAATGAGAAAAAAATGAAATGAAAAAAAAATTAATAGCATGTTTTTTTTTCTCAAATGATATAAATGATCAAAGCATACCTATGCATTTCTGGAAGGAAGCATTCTTCAGCCCTTTTCTATTTGTTATGGCAAATGATTGCGATTGATGATGTCTATAAAATTTATTCTAGAAAATTGCATACTATAAAGCAATGTGGTATTTTTTTTATCTTAGCAGCTTCTGGGATAAATAAACATTAATTTAAAACAATGTTTTAATTGCAATTTTTAATCATTCTTGGAAATGTCTTTGATTTTTCCTTCCAATTCAGTCAAAAAAAAAAAAAGCACACACACACACACACTGTTCTTGTATGTGACTTGAATTTTTCTATGTTCAAAAAACTGGCTTCAGATAAGAAAATTAATTAATCAGTGCAATAAGAACCAAATGTTTTCTTTTAAATTTTTAGCTTTTGTGTGTAAATTTGCTGTTTTATCATAACATTATTTATCTAATATTTATTATTTTTACTGTGATATGAAATGCATTCAATGAAAAATTAGCCAGAACTTGCTATTGTAATCATAAATGCACAAGTTTTTAATTTCTACAACATGAGCATTGCAGAAAATCGTCTCTTATTTTTTACTTTAAATATTTTAGTATTATTTACTGTTTTTAAATTATTAATTTGTTTATTTTATAATTATTATTTTAATGTTCAATAAGATTAATGTCTTGGGAAAGATTTAGAAATGTTTTCCTCAAAAAAGCTAGGAAGAATTGTGCATGTTCTGTTCATTTTCTTATTTTTTATTGGCCCGCGAACAGATTTTTGTCCAGCCCGCAGGAAGCTTGCAAACTTTTTTCTATTTTTCGGAACAGAGACAATCTTGTTGGAAACATAATTGAGACTTTATTTTTAACTACAAATAATCATTTAAAGTCTTTTTTATCATTTTTTAATCATTTTTTACTGTTAACTACAAGTGCACCAACCCTATCTCTCTTTTTGCTCTTTTCGAGAACAAATCTCTTTTCTCTGCCCTACATTCTCCAGTTAGTCACCTGGCATTGGGCATTTCCTGGCGCCAGGGAAAACATGTTCTAGACTGACATCAGATTTAAATGTTTATTGCCAAACTCTAATGCTAGATTCTGATCTTTGTGAAAAAACTTGTTAACAGAAGGAGAAAGTTTCCCACAATAGCGTTTAAAGCAGAACATCAACCATTGATTTATCCCTTCGTTTTTCATTTTCATAATTTTGGTCCTTTATTCACGCACAATTTTTCATTTAGCTTAGAAATATGGGAAAGTGGATTCCCAAGCCCTTAAAAAATCTATCTAGAAGAGAGGACAGTTTTTGCTCAGGTTGGCTTTTTTTTCTTCTAATATCACGAAGCGGTTTTGCTCTTTCTTCTAAATTTGTATATGTCGACCCCGTTATAGATATGCAGATTGTAGTTTCACACGCCTCACGAAGTGCGCATCGATCGTGAACAGTATCTTTTATTTTTATAGTGCTATTTAGCATTACAATGACTTCTTGTGAGAAAATGGAAAGTTGATTTTGAGTGCCGTACTTTTAATAAACAGTGGACACACGATTATTTCATGATCGATAACAATAATAAAGCATTGTGTCTTATTTACAAAGAGCTGTCGCTGTTCTAAAAGAATTTTCATGTCTGTAGACATTGATACAAAACACAAGAGCAAATTTTTCAATTAAACCCGTAAACTATGAGGGGATTAAATTGTTTCTTTGAAAAATTCTCTTTCAACTCAGAAACATATTTGTGAAGCCTGTAAAAACCAGTTTCAAAGTCAGCCATATTTTGGCTAAAGCTGGTAACCCTTTTACGGACAGTCAATCGGTGAAAGATTGCATCTTGGTGACTGGTTGTAAACAGACATTTTGAAATTGAAGTACATTAAATCTAAGTACAGATCTTCTTTATCAGACGAACATTTAAAATCCCTCTTAATGATCGGTACTTCGAAATTTGTCCCTGAATGGACTGAAATATTAAGCGGTAAACAAATGCAATCTTCTCATTAATATTTTGACTCTTTAAAATACATTAAAAGCTTTACACGTGTTGTGTTCTCATTTATTTCCCAGTTTTGAATCATCATTAACTCAATAAAATAAATTTGTAGTGCATTGCAATAATTTTGTCTTGTATCACTCACTCGTTAGATTTTTTTTTTTTTAACTTCACTTTATTTTGTGACAAAGAATACTTTTTCTTTCAGTTTTCTGTACTATTCTAAATTTTACTCCTTATCATTTTATTATTAGAAATTTAAGGGCACTTAAAATATTATTTCATTTAGCTAACAGCAAACAAATGCTTGAAGAAATATAGCAATTTAGGAGCAAGCTCAGAAATTTTCAAAAACTATCACTAAGCGCTTAATTAAAAACAAACTGAGAGGTTGGTTATGTTTTGGTTGTCTTGCACACATAAATGCGTACGGATATCGAGAAAAAATTAAGTTCGCATTTGTTTAGGCTCAATTAAAAGGGAATTTATGTTAAAGTTTGAGTGATAAATTTGTATGAAGCCGATAGTTCCTTGTCTGTACACAATGAAGGGTCATTCCACACAGATTCAACGGATGAGTGCGCTCGACCATTTTTAATTTTTTTGAAACTCATATTCCAAAAAGATGCATATGAATGATGTTTAAAAGCACTTTTATTTTTTCTCTAACCTTATTCCTTGATTTTTTAGAGGTCATCAAAAAACATTTTCGAGTCAAAAATGGGACTTTTAGACCTTTACATTTTGGCCAAAATGTATTTGAATTACATTTATGGCAGTTAATTTTACGCTTTAATGTTAAAGTGCATAAGATGATAGTCTTACATGCTGAGTTACGTGGCTGTAACTTAATAATTAAAATAATGGCAACAGGTTAAAGTTCAAGGTCAAATGTAAAATTTTTACTCATTTCAAGGGGGGATAACTCGCGTAAGGGACGGAAACACAAAATGAAATACGGCAAAAACTAATCACTGAAACCATGCTAATAAGAATATGTAACTCTTGCTGTGTGTTTGCTTACCCCTTATTGGTTACAGCCCCTCAAAAATCAGAAAAAGGACAAAAAATGACATTTTTAGACCCCTGTAAACCAAAATGGGATGGAATTAAAATTAAAATTTCTTGGCTAATTGAATGTTCCTTTCAAATACTATACATGTTATATATATATATTGTTTTGTGTATTTGGTTTGTAAAAAAGATACAGGTCTTTGAAATTGAGCAATTTTGCTAGTTAATTTACGCACTTAAACAGAAAAAAAAAGTGTGAAAACTTCATTGCACTTTCTTAAATGGCCTATATAATATATTATACTGTAAAAACATATTTTAAGTAGAAAAAACTATTTTAATTTGATAACTTAGAAATATTTGGACATGAATGATTAGTTCATACTTGATTGACAGCTTAAGTAGTTAATTTATAGACTATCTACACACACAAATTTTCAATACACATTAATATATCTATATTGCCTTAAACATATGCAAAAAAATTACATATGCAAAATTTAAATTTTAAAAAGTGCATTTTTTATTTCTTGTTTGAGTGTAGTTTTGAAAAAATTAACTCACCTAGTAGTCCTATAGTTGTAATGGTGACTCAAGTATGTGGCGTTTTGGAATGCTTTACCAAGGCACATTCATAATTTGATACTTTGAAAATGTACTAGGAGCTAGACAATGACAGGAGTTCTAAATTTAGTGATCAACACAAGCTGTGTAATAACTTTTTTGACAATAATGGGCATTTTCTTTTGATAATCTTTTTAGTAACACACTATTCTTCATACCTATTGCTAGGGGACAATAATTTTATAGAGATAATATGTAAATACGGTGGCATAAAGCAGTGATTAAATGTTGTATTGGGAATTTTATTTGCAGAGTGAAACCTTTCTTGCAGCATTTTTTCAGCTAATTTAATATACTGAATGCTCTCAAGGATACATGCGATGTTTAGTAGCAAAAATGCAGAAGGTATGCATTTCTTTAGGAATTAAAATGTGACTTCTAGTAGTTCTTTGCAAGCAGTGGCGTAGCTAGACCCGACTTTCGGGGGGGGGGGGTTACTTCTTTTATATATATCTCTATATATATATATATATAATATATATATATATATATATATATATATATATGTATTATATATATATATATAATATATATATATATATATATATATATATATATATATGTATGTATATATATGTATATATATATGTATATATGTGTATATATATGTGTATATATGTATATATATATATATATATATGTATATATATATATGTGTATATATATATATATGTGTATATATATATATATGTGTATATATGTATATGTGTATATATATATGTGTATATATATATATATATATGTATGTGTGTAATCGCTTGGAATTTTTTCCTTTTCTTCATTTTTTTTTCTTTCTCTTCTCTCTTCTTTTTCTCTTTTTTTTTTGAGACTAACTTTTCGGGGGGGGGTTTTGTCCCCAAACCCCCCCCCCCTTAGCTACGCCCCTGTTTGCAAGCTAGTCTTAGTAGTATCAATTCTTTTTACGGTTCTTCTGATTTTGTTACAATGTCCATTACCGTGTGATATTGCATAGAAATGCCATTCGGCTCTCAAATTGACATCCGTTTCGTGATTACATAAATTAAGAAAGTTCTTTCTAGTTTTGTTGTGTATTTGAGTAAAGTATTTCAGTACGCCACATGCTGTGTTACCACCAGAACTATAGTACTATTGTGTGAGTTCATTTTCTTAAAACACTGAAACAAGAAATGAAAAATGCACCTATTTTTTCCTTTAACCTATGTAGATAATGCTTTTGCACGTGTTTAGGCAAGTTACATAAGGCAATGTACAGAGCGTATGTTTGTATGTATTGAAAATTTGTTTGTGTAGATAGTCTATAAATTAACTACTTAAGCTGTCAATCATGTATGAACTACTCATTTATGTCCAAATATTTCTTAGTTATCAAATTAAAATAATTATTTTTATACTTCAAATATCTTTTTCCAATATAATATATTACATAGAGCACACTATACATAATTTAAGAAAGTGCAATGAAGTTTTCACACTTTTTATTTCTGTTTTAGTGTGTGAATTAACCAGCAAAATTGCTCAATTTCAAAGACCCGTATCTTTTTTACAAACCAAATACACAAAACAATATATATAACATATATAGTACTTGAATGGAATATTCACTTAGCCAAGAAATTTTTAATTCCATCCCCTTTTGGTTTACAGGGGTCTAAAAATGTCATTTTTCTCAATTTTCTGATCTTTGAGGGGCTGTAATTTATAAAGGGTAAACAAACACACAATTACAGCTATATTTTCTCATTAGTGTGACTCCAGTGATTAGTTTTTGCCATACTTCACTTTGTGTTTTTATCCCCTAAGCGAGTTATGACCTTTTGAAATGAGTAAAAATTTTACATTTGACCTTGAAATTTAACCTGTTGCCATTATTTTAGTTATTAAGTTACAGCCACGTAACTCAGCAGATAAAACTATCATCTTATGCACTTTAAGATCAAAGCGAAAAATTAACTGCCATAAATGTAATTCAAATAGATTTTGGCCAAAATGCAAAGGTCTAAAAGTCCCATTTTTGACTGCGAAAATGACTTTTGACGACCTCTAAAAAATCAAGGGTTAAGGTTAGAGAAAAAATAAAAGTGGTTTTAAACATCATTCATATGCATCTTTTTGGGATATGAGTTTCAAAAAAATTAAAAATGGTCGAGCATACTCATCCGTTGAATCTGTATGGAATGACCCTGAAGTAAAAAGTGCTCCTCCCTATGTCTTCCGAGTAGTGTAAATTTTAAATCTGGAAGAATTTTCCGGATATTGCGAGTTTTCAGTAATCTGAGGTGAGGTTAGCCCCAATTACCTCGGAATTTTCAAGACTCCACTGTATTTGAAAAAATAGGATTCCAAGTTTCCCAATTGAGTCAAACATGCAGGAGATAATACCTCTTGTATATTTAATGCATTTTTGAATTCACTGGGAGACCTGAAATTCTATTTTTCAAAATATAAACTTTGACGTGGCTACTACTGGTATGTTTTCCTTAAGGGTTTTTTTTTTCCGTGAAAATTCATGATTTTTATTTTTTTTAAATGTTGAAATAAATGAAATATTGACCTATCCAGTAGTATTTTATGCATTTCTAGTGTTCAAAGTTTCAGAAAATTTTACTTGAATTCACTATCACCCTTGATAAACTCTCCTCCTTTGCCTTGGGGAAAAGGGATTTGTTGTAGCCTCAAAACACGTGTGTGGAAATTTTTTTATTATTATTTGCATTTGATATTGATTTTTTATTTGTTACTAAAAACTAATTCCCATATTGAAATTTTCCTTTAAAGAAATCCAGTGATATTTGTCAGCATGCGTGGTTTTGATGCTTTTAGTTCAGTTTGTTATAATTTAACAGCTGCTATATCTCCAGTATAAACTATTCTAAAGAAAGGGAATCTTTTTCCATGTTTTTAAAAAGGTTTTTCTTATTTTTAGAGGTCCTGTTGAAATGGGAACTGGTGAGAAATTCATACCTGGTGGTGGTTTCAAGGCGATTGATAGCAAAAATGGAGAAAATGTCACAGACAGTGATTTTCAAAATGATGATATTGAGCCCAAGCACATGATAGACTTCGAAGATTGTTCGTCTAATATGGCTTCCAATGCTTCTGAAGAAGCACCAATGGCTGATTTTCCTGAATCAGTGCATCCAGAAGCAACAGAATTGGTAGAAGCTGCAGATGAGTCCTTCAATTCACAAGACAGCTTCAATGTGGATGATTTTGAGGGTGAAGATAGTTCTCCTGTTGCTCCCTTAGATTATGAAACAAACTCAGTTGATAATCAAAGTGAGAATAAAGATATTTCAAACTCTCAATGTGAAATAAGTGAATCTTCAGCAGCTGATGAATTAGAGAACAGTAGCAATGATCTTCAAGAATCTGTCGAACATGATGTGAAGGCTGCAACTATTACAGCTGATGAAGATGATTTGGTTGAGTTGGTTTTTATGGCGCAAGAGCCCTTGAGGGCTATACTGCGCCAAACGATATTTTATTATATGCTATTTATTTTTTTATTAAAGAATATAGTAAATAGAAGCATATTTTGAAGGGGAAAGCATAAAACTTCAAGTGTCAATATTAAAAAAGTGCAGCCGATAAAAACATTTAAACAATTTAAAGATAAAGACCAAATGGACGAAAAAATATCTTGAGAAACAAAGGAAGGACGAAATCACATAACGACCAGACAAACACTAAATTAAAAAGGAGAATCCAATCTCCTGGAGGAAGGAGTACAAATTTCGATGGGGTGGCTCTCCCAGCAACTCCTTCAAAGATGGGTTAAAATTATTAAAATATTTATAACGAATTAGATTAAAATTTGGGCAGTTGCATAAAATGTGCAACACTGTCTGATTTACATCACATGTAATGCATGTTGGAGCTGGTTCATGACATAAGAGATATTTGTGGGTGAATCTGGTATGTCCAATGCGAAGTCGAGCTAATAAGACTTGCTCTCTCCTGGTGATATTTAATAATCCGAAACCTCTAGTGGAGGGATGGATCGAATGCAGTTTATTTTGGATTTCTGAATTCCAAGTCCCCTGCCAATACGTGTTGAGGCTTACAACGATGGCGTTTTTAATATCATTGAAAGGGACACTATTATCAACCAGGATACTTGCAGCTCTGGCAGCTGAATCGGCTGCTTCATTGCCTGCAATACCCACATGACCAGGGATCCAACAAAAAAGAACACGAAAATTATTTTGCATAAGGTTTTTGTATAAAAGATATGACTGGATGACTATAGGATGGCTATTATTATCGCAATGAGTGATGGCTTCCACTGAACTCTTTGAGTCAGTGAATATCACCCACTTTCTATGAACAGATTGGGCTATTGATTCTAGAGATGAAAATATTGCTTTTATTTCTGCAGTAAATACCGAGCAAGATGTGTTTAATTTTTCTGCCGTAACTTGATCATTAATTATTGTGGAAAAGCCGACGTGTTCGTTTGCTTTTGATCCGTCAGTGAAAATGTGTTTATATCCAGAATATTTGCTTTTGATCTCATGAAAGACTTGTTGATAAACTGTATTAGATGTAGTTTGTTTTGGGAATTTTGAGAAATCATTGATTATAGAAGGTATGACTTCGCACCATGGTTCAATTAGTTTTATTGTGTTAACAGTTTTGAAGTCTGATAGCTGCAGGTCTGAGAGTACCAGACGCATTCGGATCCCAAATGTTGGGGTCATCGAAGGCCGGTGTAGAAATAAAGCAACATTAGATGGATTAAAAATGTGGAGATGTAGTGGGTGATTGGTGCAGGGTTTTGTTTTGAAGTAAAAATTTAAAGAAAGTTTGAGGCGTCTATTGTTTAGAGATTGTTCGTGTGCAAGGATATAAAGACTGTTGATAGGCGAAGTTCGAAATGCTCCTGTGCAGATGCGCAGTGCCTGATTATGTATTGGATCCAGACTTTTCAGATAGGTTTTTGCAGCAGAGCCATAAATTTGACATCCATAATCAAGTTTTGAGCGTATCAGAGCCCTGTAAATTCTTAACAGAGACTCTGTATCAGCACCCCAAGAAGTGTTCGCTAAGACTTTAAGGATATTTAATTTTAATGAACATTTCTTTTTTAAATCGTGTATATGCGGTATAAATTTTAGTTTATTATCAAATGTGAGACCAAGGAATTTTCCTTGATCTTTTACAGCTATTGGTTGATTATTGAGGAGAAGATTTGGATCAGGGTGAAGTCCTCTTTTACGGCAGAAGTGGATACAGAATGTTTTTTGAGCAGAGAAAGTGAAGCCATTTTCTTCCGCCCATTGGGTTACTTTATTGATTGCAATTTGAAGTTGTCTTTCAATGATACTCATGTTTGTTGATGAGAAAGAAATTTCAAAATCATCCACAAATATGGTACCTTTTACAGTGGGAGGCAATTGGTCAATTAAGCTATTGATTGCTATAATGAATAGAGTTACGCTTAGTACACTTCCCTGGGGTACTCCTTCTTCTTGAATGAAGGTATCCGATAGAACAGACTTGACGCGTACACGAAAAGAACGATGTTTCAGAAAATTGGAGAGAAAGATGGGTAAATTACCTCGCAACCCATACTCATGAAGGGTTTTGAGGATCCCATACCTCCAGGTACGGTCGTATGCTTTTTCAATATCGAAAAATACGCTGACAAGATGTTTTCGTTTGAGAAATGCTTCTCTTACTGATGTTTCGAGAAGCATTAGGTTGTCTATTGTGCATCTGCCACGCCTAAACCCACTTTGATATGAGGATATGAGATGGTGTGACTCCAGAATGTGCATCAGTCTGGCGTTTACCATCCGTTCCATGACTTTACATAGGCAACTAGTGAGAGCTATAGGTCTATAGCTCTCAGGTTTATCAGATTGTTTATTTGGTTTAAGGATAGGGATAACTATTGCTTCACTCCAGGATTTTGGGAATCTATGTTCAGAATAAATTCTGTTAAAAAGCTGCAGAATATTTTCTAATGAAGACCTGCTTAGATTTTTTAACATGCTATTTTGAATTTGATCTGGACCTGGTGATGTGTTTTTTGATTTTTTTAAGGCAGTATTTAGTTCATGAAGGGTGAATTTTGTGTTGTATTGGTTAAAAATGTTTGAATTAAAATCTAGAACTTTTTGTTCTTTGCGTGATTTGATGGTTAAAAATTTTGAGCAATAGTTATTTGCACTGGAGACTTCTGTCAAATAAGTCCCCATGCAGTCAGCCACCTCTTTGTAATCGGATAAAATACGACCATTATTCTCCAGAATGGGTGCACAAGATGTATTGTAGTTGCCAACGATTTTTTTTATTTTACCCCATACAGTCTTGGATGGGGTGGACGTCGTGATTGTGCTGACGTAGGCCTGCCACGAGTCCCGCTGGCTCTTCCGTCGAATCCTTCGAGCTTCAGCACGAGCTCGTTTAAGTGCCACGAGATTTTGTGTGGTTGGATAACGACGAAACGTGTTCCATGCCTTTTTTTGTTTCTTATGAGCCTCCTGACAATCAAGGTTCCACCAAGGCTTAGGATACTTGATCCTGCCTTTAGTGGTTTTTGGTATAGCAGCGTTAGCTGCGTTTAAGATGATGTCGGTTACTTGCTTTACCGCTACATCGATATCAATATCAGTCACGTCTTCTGATTTAATTTCTACCAACTGGGTAAATGCTGCCCAATCAGCTCGATCAATGCGAAGTCGAGCTTGCTGATGCTGCTGATGGCCGCAGCGTCCAGTAGAGGTTATCCTGATAGGAAAGTGGCCACTGGAGTAGAGTCCACCCTCCACCTGAAAATCCCAACGTGGCAGAAAAGAAGGTGAGCATATTACGAGATCGATGGCATGGTAAGATTGGGTAGAAAGATGAAAATAAGTATTTTCACCGTTATTAAGGATGCAGAGATCATTGTCCTCGATAAAATTCTCTATTGTTAAACCTCTGCTGTTGGAGTCGGGACTCCCCCAGAGAGGATTATGGCCATTGAAATCCCCCAAGATGATGTATGGGGGAGGAAGTTGATCTACAAGTGTTTGCAATTCCTCGCCTCTCAAGTCGTAAGAAGGTGGAATATAGACAGTACAAATTGTAAACAGCGAGTGAAGGTGAGCGCGCGCAGCTACTGCTTGCAGGGATGTGTTGATATTGAGCTGGCTAGATGCATAATCATTAGCGATTAGCAAAGCCACTCCTCCACAACGACGGTCACCTGACAAGCAGTCCTTGCGGTATATGTCGAAACCTTTCAACCTCGGTTTATCAGTGGGCGATAGGAAAGTTTCTTGCAGACAGAATATGGCCGGTTGGTGATATTCGACAAGATCTTTGATGTCCGTGACATTATGCGAGTAACTTTGACAATTCCAAGAAAGAATGCTCAGGGCCATAGAGAAAAGAGGAAGGAGAAACGGCCGAAAGAAGAGGGGGCAGCTCATGAAGGAGGATGGTCCGTCCATCCTTCATCGTCGGATGGCGGAAGGTCTTCGAATTCGACATCCTCGTCCTCCTCTTGGGGAGAAGGTTGTTGAAGTTTTTCAATTTGGGACTTTGTTAATTTTACTTTCTTGCTAGAAAGTAAAAAGTCCTCTTTTTTAAAATTATAAAATTTTGGGGGCCTCTGTTTAGAGACTACCCCAATTTTTGCGCGCGTTTGAATAATTTTCTTTTTTTCCACAGTTTTGTTTTGTTTTTGATCAGTTGGTTTTTTTAAAATTATTGTAGATGGGTAACTTGAACTCGGGATTTGTGTACTTAATATTTTAGTTTCGTTACTATTTTTTTGTGGAGGCTTAGGGGTATTGAGTTGTTTATTTTTTGATTTAGGAGAGTTAGTTGATTTAGTGCTGGTTATTGTATTAATAATTTGAGGATCTGTTTGTGTGCTGGTAGAATTGAAT
This sequence comes from Uloborus diversus, assembly GCF_026930045.1. NCBI lineage: Eukaryota > Metazoa > Arthropoda > Arachnida > Araneae > Uloboridae > Uloborus > Uloborus diversus. The sequence goes on along the minus strand of NW_026558471.1, from coordinate 14,783 downwards.
ACTTTTCTAACTGCTGCAGCATATGAAAGTCCGGCTGAAGGCGTACGAGACTGAACAATTTTTCTGGCATCTGGATATGATATGTTCTGAGTGGTTTTGATTACTTGTATTTCCTTTTCGGAGAGCCAGTTTGGACATTTTCTAGAGTAGGACGGGTGATCTCCTTTGCAGTTGACACATTTATATTCCTTTTTGCATTCATTGCTGTCGTGGCCGGGCTCAGCGCACCTGGCACAAGTTTCTGCACTACGGCATGACAGTCTGGAATGCCCAAAGCGCTGGCACTTAAAGCACCGTAGCGGGTTAGGAATATATGGTCTAACAGGGCAGGAGAGATAACCAGCTTTGACACGTGAAGGGAGGATAGGCGTACTAAAAGTCAGAATAATATGTTTAGTATTCTGCATTTCGCCATTGCATTTAATAGTGATCCTCTTCACTCCACTTACGTGTTGGTCTTTCATTTCTTCTAGAATTTCCTTCTCTGATGTAAATAGAAGGTCTGGCTCCGAAATAACTCCCCGAGAAAAGTTAAGAGTTGAGTGAGCTGTAACTGTACATAGATATGAGCCTAGTTGTTTGATAGCTAGAATAGGTTGAACTTGTTTAGGATGTTTGATTTCAACTAATAGTTCGCCAGTGCGTAGCTTTTTTACTGATTGGAACTCGCCGATAAGATTTATTAATGCCTTGTTAATTAAGAATGGGGATACAGCGGTAAATGTTAGATTTTCGTTCCTTTTGATAATAAAGAATTTTGCAGATGTAAGCGATTCAGTCTGACGCTCCCCACAAGGGGGAGAAGTGTTCTTTGTGTTTATATCCATAAAAAAACCAGAGAACTAGGGGGAAAAATGGGGTCTAGCCCCTGTGTAGCCCCCCTACACAGAGGTAAGGCTGCGTACGACAGGGTTCGCCTGCTATCCCTGAAGCCTCCCGTTTGAGGCACCGACTACCCCCGGTACCACGCAGCCATAGGCACGGTTGACACACCTTGGCTTAGGGGTTTTCGTCCGCATTTGGTAAGTGTGATGAGGGAAGGAAGGGAAAAAAATCCCCTCCCGCCGATATTCTGTTTGAGCAACTGGGGGTTCACTACTCCTCCCAAGAGCTCGCCCCGAACTCACCACACCGCAAGCCCCCCCACCACGACAAGGTAAACGGACACGGGGGGGGATGAAGATGAATCTGATATTTGGGATTCTCTATATTTAAATACTATTTTCTATTCTCCTGATGATGAGGATTTGCCTCCGTTACCTGAAGGTGATACTAAACCGTGTGATCAAATTGAAATGGCCAGTGATACATCAGTACTTAACCAAGGGACGGGGTCAGAAAATGTTGATAAATCAAATGATAAGACAGCTGAAGATATATCGGAAAGTAACTTTTATAATTTTGAAGTTTCTAAGGAAGAAGAACCATTTGTGTCAAAATCTGTTGTGTTACTTGGGAAAGCACTAGCAAGAAAGAGGCTGATGGCTTTTTCTCAAAGTAAATTAACAAATATTTCTAAAAGGGATTCTGTTTTATCAAAATCTGGTTCGTTATCATTTAGTTTAGCAAAAAAATCCAATCAAAAAGTCGGTGCAGATGTCGTTTCAGCTTTCAAAGAAGAGGAGGAAGATAGTGAACAAAGCAGAGGGGAATCTTCCGCAAAAAGTGATAAAGAGGATGCTGGAAAGAGTGAAGATAGCTCATCAGCTAAAACAGAGATGTATCCAAATCATCCTCCCGATGCATTTAGCAAGAAGCCAAACTTTGGATTCCTTACTTTTGTTAAGACAGTTGCGGTTGAAGACTCTGAAAAGCCGGAGGAAGCATCCGCAAAGGACGGGGAATCCATTGCAGACAAAAGCTCTCATTCAGGGAAATCCGATAGGGAACGAAGTCGTCATTCAGAGGAGAGGAATAGCAGGAGACAAGATAGAGAAAGGCGAAGGTCTCGTGAATGGAAAAAATCTCCGGAAAGACACAGTCACAGGTATGAAGACAGGGACAGAGGAAGGAGGTATGATCAGTATGAAAGAAGGCGGTCTAAAGAAAGGAGTAGAAGCAGAAGATCAGCTGAGAGAGATCATAGATCGTCAGAAAGGACGAAAGATAGACGGCATAACGACAAGCAAGACACTGATAGGAGAAAATATGCTGACCGAAACAAGTCTCCAGAAAAAGAGAGAGCTAAGCATTCTTCAGATTCAAAATCTAAAAAGTCAGATGATTCGAAAAAAGCAAGCAATTTGGAAAGGGAAAAGTTGGCAGCAGATTCAGAGCAACTTGAGCAAAAATCTGCAAAATGTAAGGATAATCTTCCTGAGGTGTTAGCTGCAAACTCTGAGAAACAGTTCGTTTCTGAAGAAACTTGTTCCAATGTTCTAAAAGATTTAATTGCAAATGAAATTAGTTCTTCTATTGAAAAATGTGTGAATGATAGTAGAGGTAGCAGTGTGTCTAAAATTAAGTCTGAAGTTGTCCATCCGACTTTAAATGAGATATGCAGTGATAAAGCGCAATCAAAGTCAACAAAATTGGAGCGTGAGGAATTGGCACTGAGTGAAGAAAATAATTTTGAAGTGAAAGGTGTAGGAACTTTTTCTCATTCGCTTGATGCCCCAGATGCAAAGATTTCCGTTGCTTCAAGCATAAAGTGTGAAATAAATGATGCTCATGTCGACAGAGCTGATGCTCAGGATTACCTTGAGTGTTATGAACCTTATGTGAAGTCTGAAAGTTTTGAAAAGATCAAAGAAAATGAAGATTCTAAATCTTTAGACATAAAACTGCTACCTGCGTTAGTTGATACAAATGTTCCTTTGAAAAAAGAATCAAGTACTTGTGATGATTTAAAATCTGAAGTAAAAATTGAACAAACTAACAAAAAGCTAAGCAATGAAGAACTTAAAGAAAATAAGGATATGTTAGTGTCACCTATTTCTGATAGTAAAACTTTGAAAAGAAAGAAAAAATCTCAGCCCAGTTCTGCAGATCTGAAGAAATCTGAAAAATCAAAGAAACGCAAAAAGAAAACTAATAAACTTTTGTCTCAAATGCTTAAAAACAAAGCATTTAAAAAATTCTGTCAGGAGTCGGGCCTAGACATTTCTGATAATTCGAAAAAAATTGAGGCTACTCTTCAAATGCTGTATAAAGCAATGTCTGAAAAGAAAAAGAAAAAACGAAAAACTGAACCAAGTGTTTCTGATGATAGTGATTCGTCCAGCAGCTCAAGTAGCAGTTCTTCGGGTGCTTCTAGCAGTGCATCAGGAACTAGAAGTGATGATTCTTCTAGCAGTTCATCCAGTAGTGATAGCGATGATCCTGTGAATAAAAAATCAAAAAAGAAGAAAGTAAAATCAATGAAAAGTACTTTGTCAGAGAATGCTAAAGGTAAAGACAATTTAGTGTTAGACTGTATTCAAGTTCCTAAAGATATTGAAGGCATTCACGAGTCCATTTCAAATAAAAATGATGAAAATAATTTAAAGAAAGATAAAAGAAAACTTGCTCATGGTACAAAGCTGGACAAAAATAAGCAGACATTAAAACAAGATGCAAATGTGAACAGCGAAATACCTCCTTCTTATCTAGAACTTAATATTGAACAAAAATCACCTAAGCAGGAAAAATTTAAAAAGGAAGTCACAAATGATGATTTGTGTTCTAATAAAATACAGAAGTTTAATGAGGTAATTGAAAACAATCTACATGAGAATAGCAAAAAGTGTAAAAATTGAGTTTCAAACTGACAAAGATTCTGCAGTTGGATTTGCAGAATCTTCCACTACTACTGAAAGTTTGCTTGAAATAAAAAAGTCTGATGATGTTAACTTAGCACAGAAAAAACTGGAGTTAAAGGATAAATTAGAGGAACTAGATTTGTCAAACAGTAAAACTGCACACAACTTAGTGCAGAAAAAAATGAAAGTGGAGGATAAATTGGAGGAACCAGATTTGCCAAGAGGTAAAACTGCACACAACTTAGTGCAAGAAAAACTGCAGGTGGAGGATAATGGCGCAAGAGCCATTGAAGGCTATGCTGCGCCAAACGATTTTTTTTATCTTATGCTATTTATTTTTCATCTATAAATATAGTCAAATAAAGTAAAAGTAAGTACATTTTGAAGGAAAAAGAATAAAACTTTAAGTACAAGTAATAAAAAAGACGGCCGTTTAAAACAAATAAAAGTTAAAAACCTTTAAGCAAATTGTAGATAAAGAAAAAGTAGATGAAATAATGTCTTGAGAAATTTGAGAAATAAAGACAGGACGGAATCGCATAATGACGAGACAAACACTAAATTAGAAAGGAGAATCCAATCTCCTGGAGGAAAGAGTACAAATTGCGATGGGATGGGTCCCCCAGCAACTCCTTCAAATATGGGTTAAAATCATTAAAGTATTTAAAACGTAGTTGATTAAAATTTGGGCAGTTGCATAAAATATGCAACACTGTCTGATTGACGTTACACTTAGAACAAGTTGGAGCTGGTTCACGGCATAAGAGGTATTTATGGGTGATCCTAGTATGACCGATGCGAAGACGACTTAATAAAACTTGTTCTCTCCTGGTAAGTTGTAAAGATTTGAAACCTTTTGTCGAGGGTTGGATCGAATGCAATTTATTTTGTGTTTCAAGATTCCAAGTCCTCTGCCAATGCGTGTTAAGACATTCTGAAATGGCGTTTTTAATGTCATCAAAAGGGACAGTATCATCAACCAGGATACTAGCAGCTCTGGCAGCTGAATCGGCTGCTTCATTGCCCGAAATTCCCACATGACCAGGGATCCAACAGAAAAGAACGTGAGAATAATTTTGCTCCCGTCTGGTATTTCAATGATAAGAATTATGAAGGAACCACTGGAACTCAATTACTGCATCAAATTATGCCAGAAGCTGCTTGAAAGCCAGGCGGAAACCATTTGGATAGTGCAGATGAGGATTTTTCACCACATTTCCAGCACTTGATTTCGATGTTTTAGACGTACAAAAGGAAACTTAACATTCAACGGAAGTTGCAAATCGCTCAGATGTCATCTGGGGTACGCCGGAGGTTTTGAGGGCTGGATGCTTCTGGGGAGAAACCACCTGTATACCACTTTGAGTGCTCCTGACGGCGGATTTTGCCCTTGGACTTCAGTCCTTGCATGAATATATAATATGCCGTGTTCTCAAGAAAAACTCTTAATTTCTCTAAATATAGTTACAAATTCTGTAAATAGTAATTAATTTTATGATTAATTTGTCGTAATCTAGCGAAATTCGGCGTTTATTAAATTATCTTTCATCTAAAATTATTGTAGTAACGTAACCTGTAAATAGTTTCTTGTAATGAATATACAGCCCCCGTACATTCGGCCGAAGTATACGGTACCCCCATTTCTGAATGATAAAATTTGTGAATGGAAAGAAATAAAATAACGGTCTACGATTTTCTGGAATCTTTTGGAATATTGTGGAAACTTTTCGATGTCTATAAATAAGCCGCGTCGCATGATAAAAAGTCAGTTTCGATTGAGAATTTGTACTGAGTATATTAGCTCTGTTTATTGCGAGGCATTCAGCTGTGTTGTTTTTCGTATTTGGATGAAAATACGTGTGTAACCGCTGAGTTTACGGTGTTGATTGATATTTGCTTAATTGCTGATGATTAATTTAGCAGTTGTTAACGATCTTTCCTGTACATAGTGTAAATAAAGCTGTGTTTTTCTCAAGAACTGTGTCGTCCTTTCAAGAAAGAGGAAGTCGCATTGTTACAATATATATATATGTATCTATTTTTTTTCTCGGGTAAGTCACTATTGTTAGTGACGATTGATATGTCCGTGCGGAAGAAACTACGCAATTGTGCAAAAAAAATTTTAAATTAAAATTGGCATCTAATTTTTTGCCTAATTTATCGACTTCCACAATTTAAAAACCTGCCTTTACTAAGAAATATATTATGTATTTCGATGTCAATGGTCCCAGTACTGGTAAACCAATATCCATCGACTCAACACTGTGCTATGTTAGCAGCGCAAAAGAGGATTCGAGTAAGAGAGGATTCGACCAATAAGAATTTTTGTTTCATGGATATTGCCAATCCTTGTATGGTATTTTAAAGATATGTAAGGACGTTATGACTAAGACTTATGACTATAACACAAACCCATACTCTTAAAGAAAATTTGTCTGCGCTAGTGCGTCACGTTTTTTTTTTTTTCTTTTTTTTAAATTTATTGATATTGAAGGCATTGTGCTACAACATCTAAATACAACCAGGGTTTAGAACATCGTTCCTTAAAACCTTAACTAGTGAAGAAATTTTCTTGCAACGCTAGTGCTGCAATAGGGTGTATGTAACCCCAACTTTCTATTTCTTGCATACGGGTGAATATACGCTATTTGAATTTTAGCGGCGCATAGAAAATTTAAGTAAAACTAATTATATTATTGTTATTTTAAGCTTAATTCGTAAAGAATATTGTCTTTTATTTGTCCCACACAGTCAATTCTCCAAAGTAGTTTCATTTTAACTTTAATAGCTGAAAACAGTTACACCCCTGGCTTGCCTTTTTTCAACCTTTTTATGCAAACATGCTCAACTTTTTTTTTTTTAATAACCTGGCATTATGTCTTTTACGATGATCATACACTTGAGTAAACCTCGAAAACTATTTGTTTATGCATAAAAATACTTATTTTCACGTCACTTAACGATGATGTCACCCTCACCTGGCGAAATTAGAAGACTGAAATTAAACAAAAAAAAAACTGCTAAAGGATGCCCTTAGCCGTAAAAAAACCGCGTAATACAGACTAAAATTAAATGCAAGGTAACAGGGGTTAAACAAAATTTAATTAATATTGCATCAATTCTCGTTGCACTGCAACAAACCGTGATTTGTGCGGTCTATACCCTGGTAAGTTTGTTTTTTAATTTATAGTTACTTAAAATGTACGTTTGTACAATGCAATGTTTCTGTCTAGGTATCACGGATTACGTTTAAGTTATGGTTAAAAGAACATGTGATGTTGTTTTCAGTGATTTTGTCACTCATCCAGCAGTTTTTGTGCAAATGGTGTCTTCCACTCACAGCACATTTTCATCTGGTGCCAAAAACTCGAAAAAAATTTTGAACATCCACTGGCTTTTATGTTGAGAAACCCAAAAAATAACAATAAGTGAAATAATGAATATTAAACTAAACAGAAAACTTTGTAACTCATATGCCATATATTAACGCATATATACAAATAACGCAATTTATACGTTAACATTATAAAGCTTGGTATACAAAAGCAGCTATTGGAATTTCTATTATAAAGCTATTTAAAGACAAATTTGAAAATTAACTGTGTCACGTAGAAGGAAAATAATAGGCTTATAAAGAATACAAAAACTTCAAAAATAAATTTGTGTAACCAAAAATTTAAACTGCGTTTAGTGTAACTCTTTTCGGGATGTAGGGTTCATTTCACCCCAAAACAACAAAATGTTCAACTGTATTCAATTAACTCCGTATTGATCATTCACCTTTTTATTATTATTATTGGCTTGAAAAGTAAATTAACAATGCTGAAAATTTTCAATTTTTCTAGGGTGCATAACACCCTACCTCAATAGGTAAAGCAAAAAATTACCAAAGTGAACGAACTCATATAAATATTTATTAAAATTATACCAACAAAACAAACTAGATTAGACTTAATAGGTCACGAGAACCACGTAGAACTCAGAATGCAAATCGAAATTTCCCTACTAAATGGCGGTGCATATATGATAGAGATATGCAGACCGAATATTAGTTACTGCAACTCTCTCTGGAGTCTGGTGCCTTGATCAATCGTAATTTATGCTTTCGTCATCAATCAATTCTAGGTGGCAAAGTAGTGACAAGCGAAGCGAAACTGTTGCGTGTTTTGCTGGACAGTAGTACAGTTCGGGGAAATATGTTAGTGCGATAGGGAATATGTTGACACTGATAAATGAGGAAGGAGTTTCTTTTGTGTGGGTGGTATTTGGATTTCAAATAAGGAATGCATTCTTTAAGTCCAAAGAATATCAAGGATCGATCTGCCAGGGACAATCTCTCATTATCTGTTGATGTTTGTGCATTATATAATTCTAGCGAATTATACCTTCGCCATTGCGGATGAAAATCAGGGTTGCGGAGTCGGAAGAGAAATTGCCGGCTCCGACTCCGACACCAGGAATTTTGGAGCCTTCGACTCACTCTTACCTCAAAAAGTCAAATTTCGCAAGCACTGGCAGAGTTGCGGACTGAGAGAGAAAATTATGAGCTCATTTACCTCAAAAAAAAAAAAAAAAAAATCCGAACCTGACTTCTGTGGATTTGGAGTTGAAAGCGAGTAGGAGCAGGTGGGGGAGGGGACTGGACTTTGAGAGTTCAGGGTTGAAAGCGGACTTTTGCAGTTTCGTTTTAAGTAATATCTACGTACGTCAAAGGGATCAACTTCAATCGCTACGCAAGAAGAGAAGACAATAAATTTTAAGAGACATAAGTCGGGTAGTCGGAAATCGTAATGGAAAACGAGTGCAAAATGAAATAGTAAGCGAGTTGACTAGTCAATTAACCAAACTTTGCCCACAATTGCAAGCTTTGAGGCAGAAACCAATGTATTTAACGTAAAGCTGCAGGAGGATAGCTGCAATCCCTCAGAATTTGGTAGAGTTCCTATGGACATAGATCCACAAGCAGACAAGGGAGAGTTATTTACTTTCGGGGAGATATTGTCAAAATTCTGAATGATAAAACTATAATTATTTCTAGTAGTAAAACGGTAGAACCTTCTCTCTGCACAAGCGTAAGTCCTAGCATTAATTTAGGATATAATTTTTCAACCAGAGCCGTTAATGGCTGAGAAAATTAGCAACCATTAGAACAACTAAGGTTGTTGCTAAATCCACTTGAATGTTTAAAGCTTACTTTTTTCATATCACAAAGGGTGATGTAAACAATTTATCAGGGAATCCGAGAGTTCTATTTTTTACAGTAAAGAAAAGTAAGCAAATTTGCAACACCTTGAAAACTATGAATGCTGAGAAGGGCAGCTGTTATGTAGTAGATGTAGGAGTTAAACTACATTGCAACTATTATTTTCATTGAAATGCCACTTTTCACCGATAACTGCATGATTGTGAGTGTTAGACATCAAAAATTGAACGTGTAGCATTTGAAGATGACAAAATTAATATGGATCATTTATTGAGTTTGGTTAATATAGTTACTATTACTTTTCTAAAATATTCTGCATTAATACAAATACAAAAAGAAGATGCTTAATGGTATCAGTGCCTTTTCATTCTCATATTGTCACGAGCTTAAGATTCAAGCATTATAATGGCGGTTTTTCTTGCTCCATGAACTCGGCCCATGCTTTGCTACTAACGTTGAATCACTTCATGAGAAAATGCATTCGGACGCAGCTTTTGCAGGAGTCGCTGCTTAATGGGAAATGATCTATCGAATCTGTTTTCTTGCGATAGTTGGAGGTGGGAGAAAACAAAAACCGTGTGCAGAAAATGCTGTACTTAAATCTTGTTAAATCTTGATCAAAAGTTTGCTAAATTCTTCAATGTTTTGTCATTGACAATGAGGAAAGACACTTGAGTCGTGGCCCAAAGATCACAGATTCATGTTTAATTTCTCAAGCAATCCTGCTAAATGTTTTACTAATGACACTGGTGTTAATCCAGATCTGTGAAATAAGTCCGGTTCCTAGTACTGAAAGACAGCTACTTGTACTCCCTGTTCACTAGTAGATTTAGCCAAAATTCCCCCTGGTCTCTGTGCTAATGCTATGGGAAAATGCCTAGTGGGATTGCGTTTTAATAATAACGAGCGGTACCCACACGGCTTTGCCCGGAGTAGAAAATTGAAAGGTCATTTGGTTCGCCTGTATAGTTATAAATAATGGATGATGAATTTCTCGCCAATATGCTATGTTAATTTGCTTGTCCATGTGATGGTAATTCGCTCAGTTCAGAGGAATTAAATCCACCAATGGTGGTAAAAATAAAATCATAGAAAAAGAACAAAATTGAATTTTCGAAAAATCGCTTCAAGGTGCACACTCCCATGCTACAAACTAATTTTTGTGCCAAATTTCATGGAAATCAGCTGAACGGTCAAGCGCGTCACAGAGATCCAGACATCCTGACAGGGTTCAGACTTTCAACTATATTATTAGTAAAGATTATTTGAGTTCAAGAGATCCAACCATCGCAAACGGGAAATATTTATCTCAAAATTATTCAAAATAATTTTAATTAAGTTACATTTGAAATCAAATACATTTTTAACAACAGAAGAGCGGATGCGACCTACCAATTGTGCAGCTTCATCCAAGAGTTTTTTTAGAGATGTGCTCTCACTGCTGATTCTCAAGTGAAACGTAACGCGTCGAAGAACTTACCTACAACGTGGTTGATTGAACTCAAAGTGATTTAAGGCCTTAGGATTCTGAAAAATCAAAGTCTTGAATGATTTTCCAAGTTTGCCTAAAGTTTATTTTACTGCTCCGAACAAGTAGCAACGACATATTAGCGTATTTTAAAGAGAGAAATAAGTATAAAACTTCGTTGAAGTATTCTAATGAAAAGCCCATAGAACTCACCTAACTTCCTAAGAACGACCACCATTTCACATTACGACAATTTAGCTTCGGTACAATGTTGCGTTGTATAAGTTTTATATGAATGTTACGCAAATGAGGGTGGTTGTAAATCTAAAGATTATGTAACTCTTAAATATGCTGTATTGTATATTTTTCCCAGTTTTTCAACCCACTTCAATACGTGAATTTGGAGAAATCGTTCTTAGAGGGAAGAAGACTGAAAAAATATTTACGAAATAAACTTCGATTGATGCAGTACAACTTGATTCTTGATCCACTAAAAACAAGTATTTTTATAGTCAAGTTCAGGCAGCTTGTTTTCCGTATTATATAGCTCAGAAAGAAATCGATCTATGAAGGCATAGTATGAAAAAAAACTGAGTTACTGATTCAATTACACAAAAGCAAGAAAATGTCAAAAAAAAAAAAAGTATTTTACTTTAACTTCACTTAAGAAAAAGAAAGCAAATTTTCTTTTCGAACATCATAACGCTCCATTTAACCTTTTACCTGCCGATGTTCCCAAATGGGAACATTTTTTTGTGAATTTTTTAGTAACCTAATTATTTGTTTAGACTTGTCATATTTTCTGAAATGACACATAACAGTATGAATTTATTTTAAGTGTTCTTAATTTTTAAAGTACGTTTAACCTTTATCTTGAAATTAAAGTCAAATTTACTGAATTTCTGAACTTAGAATTTGTCTAAGTTTTTTTGTATCTGCTTTTAAAGAAAACGACGTAAGAAATATTTTATTGGCGTTATTTAGTAGCCAGAGGGCATATATTTTATTTCAACTTAACAAAATATTTCCAATTATTATTTCTTGTGAGTTATTTCCATAAGAACCGACACGTTCCCATTTGGGAACATCGGCGCTTAGACTATAGTATTTGAGGGGGATTTTAGTCAATCGCGGAATTTGAGTGTGATTCCTCTTTATTCCAAATATTTTGTTGTGGAAGATCTGTTTTGTGTTGAATATGCGTGCTCGGTTCTTTCATTCACGAACATACATTTTTTATCAATCAGCTTGCCCTTCACACCACTATTCTATTGTAAATATAACCTTCACACCCGCCTTCATGCATTCTCTCTATTATAAGTAAATCGCGTTTTCGGGGTTGGAATTCTTGTTTTCTACCCTACTCACTGTCTATGAATTGTATGTGTTTCACACTTTTAAAATGTATCTCGTGGCTGACGGGTAGATAAAGATAAGGGCCTTTTATGAACTTTGACCAGTCTCATTTCAATTCACTACTCGGCTCACGTGCGTTCTGTTTCTTTTAGCGAGTCTCATACGTACCAACAATTTTGTTTTTAGACTCAGAATAATGTAGTTTTAATCTGTTTAGTGTTTTTGAACTATCATTCCGTATAAACAGCAATCTCCTCGCAAGTTTTTAACGTTAGAAGCTGCGTTAGATTATTTGCACAGCTTATTCAACAGCGAACTTGATGACGAACACGAGCATGATCTTCGTATTTTGCTGCCTGATAAACACGCGAGTCTGAGTGATGAAGAACACATAAATGATGAAGCCTTAAATGAAGTTTATCCTAAAGATGTCTGCGGCCATGTTGACTTGATGCTTAGCGATGAAGATACAGGTTCAAATAATTCAGATGATCAGCTTCACAATTCACGATATCAAAAGGGAAACACAACCTCATGCTCGACTCCAGAAGCAAAGAAGCGAAAACAAGAACCCTATCCCAGATGGAAAAAATATGCTAAGTTGGAAGAAAATCTTCCAGGAAAAAAACTCGAAAAATTGACTGGAAAATTCCCCGAGCTTCAGGCAATGGATCTCCAGCAGTTATTTTTCAAAATACTTCCTCTGGATTATATGCAACATCTAGCTGATATCATATTAACTCTCAGTGAAGGTGTCAAGCAGACCTGAACCTAAATCACATCTTCCTGTTCTGAATTTAAAAACAGATAACCATTATCTTGTCCCCTTCACTCAGAGACGTTGTACGGTTTGTCAGAAGAACGTGCGAAAACGGGCATTAAATGTGAAACGAGACTCCGCTCATCTTGCTTCCCCCAATACCATGGACAATAAGGAAGAAAAAGTGTCATTCAGAAGAGAAAAGTATTATAGTATGTAAAATAAACAAAAATATTCATATTTTTTCATCCATTTCGAAATAATAAAGTTTCGAGATCAATCCTCCCGTTTACTTCATTCCAAACGCCGATGTTCCCAAATGGGAACATCCTGGAATTCCTATTTAAAATTTTTTTTTCGCCAAAACATGTTTAGGTTAGCTATACTGGAGGTAAATTGAGACATTTAAGCAAAAAATTAAGAGTAAAAATTAAAAATTTGAATTACGGCGTTTAAAAGGTTAATGGACTAGCACGAAAACGCTGTTCGCTTTATCTTAAAACTCGGTTTGGAAGCTGTGTGAGAATTCTATCACCTGAGGCAAACTTTGGAGTTAGCTGCACTTTGGAAATCGAAAGCGAAAAGATGTGAAACGAAGCTGAAGAAAAGAAACAAGTTCATGATATCATGCGCAATAAATAAATATTATCATTATATTTAATCTAGAAATCACACACACTTTCGTTCTCTCTGAAGGTGTTCTAGAATTCAATTATTTTGAATCTGACAAGTCCTCGATAACTATTAAAGTTAGTTAAAAAAGGAGCTTTGTTTGTAGTGTAGTCGAAACAATTTGTGTGTACTTTCTTGGCAATAGATTACAAATGCTAGCTAACAATGAAAAAAAGATTCACCAACAATAGCTAAGATCAACAATAGATTTTCATTTAACTTATGATCGAATACCCGCTGAAGCCAATTTGTAAATTTATTATCTAAACTGAACAGACTTCGTAGTCTTAGACTGAAAAAGTATAGGTTTTTGGATCATTTTTCCTTCGATACGTAAAGAACGTAAGAGTATTATTACCAAGTTTGTTTCCTTCAGTTCATCGCCGAAAATTAACCAAGTGCTTCTCCGCTCTAAGTTCGCTGAGTTAATAGCTCTTACTCATGAAACTCGAAGGAAAATTTCGAAATGAGTAGTTTGGTTTACATCTTAAACTTTCAATTTCCATCTCTGATTTTGATTTTGTTGATAGTAAAAGCTTGAATGGTATTTTTCAGTCTACATTCAAGCATAGTTCTATTCTTCAGAAAAACTTGGAGTCTTTTTACTGATTCTGCCAATTATTCATCTGAAATTTTTCTCAGATGTTTCAAAATGCAGTTCTTAATCTAGCTTCTAAAGCCGCAACTTCAGATCAGTTTAATGCTCTAAAATTAAGTAACAATGTTGCTTCATGTTTCAACCTTCGTTCTTTAAGTTTGTTGCTCCAACTGAGGAAGTCTTCAGACTTTGAGTGAGCACAATAAGTCATCTCACTGCTAATGCTGTGGATTTTAGTTCCAAATTGACTTCAAGTACTTTTAGCAAGCATTATTTTTTTCCGTCTTATTCCGTGCTTATCCTGATCTAGTTGTTTCTGAGGCTGATAAAAGCGTTCATATTTGGATAAATGTAATGAGTTAATTCAATTTGGACCTAATGTGACACTTCACAAAGACCCTAGTTGTAGAGAGGTTAACCTAATTAACAAATATTTTGAAATCTTCTATATCAGTGAGATTTCAAAAAGTCAGATTCCTTCTGACGCACTGTGCCAGGTTTTATGCTCTACGAAAGATTCATATAAACCCAATGTATCTCTTCTCCATTGTTTTAAACATTGGCACAGCTTCATACCAACTAGCTATTCATTCAGTTAACATCTTTTACTGTCGGAAATTGCGTTGATTTGGTCCAGAAGTTACGTTACTTAAAGCTTCATGGCTGAACGAAAACTTCTTTCGACGTGAAATCCCTTTTTAGTAACGTCCCGGTTATTTAATTGTATGAAATTGAGACTTGAACATTATTTTTCTAGTTTTGAGATTGTTGAACTTGTTTCCCTTACTCGAGCTTATCTTGAGCAAAAATACTTTTGCATTAGGTGGTGCTTACCTTCGCATGTCTGAATATTTGGCAATAGGTATGCGCTTTGAGTTCTATTTTAAGTAACATTTATATGCACTATTTTAATTAGTTGGTTTATTTTGTTTAAACGACTCAAAATCGTTGTGCACAAAAATGAGGCTAAACTTTTTGAAAACGCA